>NC_133791.1:462365-645629 GCF_003597395.2 Chelonoidis abingdonii | reverse complement strand
TGGAGTCAGGTGCTCTAATTGGAGTCAGGTGCTCTAATTGGCCACAGCTGTTCTAGTTAATCTAAAGCAAACCTTCCTCCCTTGGCAGGGAATAAGGCCCCCTGCTAACACTCTTATGCTGCCCTCTGGCCATGCTGTATCACACTAACCATTGTAAAATTGGCAGTTTTTCTCTTGATCACTTTGTGCTGAGTCTTCAGAAGTATGGATGTTGAAGGTGGAAAACTATCAACTACTCAACTCCACTTCCAGTGAGCAATTGTGAAGCCAGGCGTAAGTTTCTCAGACAGGAGATCATTACAGCTGGCAGGTGGGGCTATCAGTGTAGTCACCAAGCTCCTTAGAGTGTTTTGCTCTGCTATGAGAACTCTGCCTGGGTATTCCTGCAGTTACCCTTTTTGCATATAAAGAAGAATGCAAACTTGCCAGTGGATATAAAGGCTATGCTTAGAAAGGCAGCAGGAGATTAAAGACTTTCTCTGGCAGTTTAAAGAAATGTACAGGACAGTCATGGGGGGAGTGAGCCAGACAGTGGGCAGGACTGTAGCTCTCCCAAAGGGAGGGAGCTGGCCGAGGGCTGGAGTTCGACACTGACCCAATATAGCCCACCCAGTCATTTAGAAATTGTGTCATGTCTCAAAAACCATGAGATTGGCTTAAAAATCATAAGTTAAAAAAATATAGTTTGTGTTAATCCGTCCTTTTTATCCTGTGGAACCCAAATGCACAGGCCAAGGTGTTTCTACTTTTGCTGTCTCCATGCAGATGAAGCCTCTCCTGTATCTCACATGCTGATTTTAGAAACTCCTTTTATCCTTGAAGAGTTGGGTTTCCTTGCTGCAGGAGTTCGGCATGAATGGACAATTCTGTGTCCTTTTATTGTTCTTCCTGCATGCAATGAGAGCACAGAGTAGGAGGTTCATTAATATATTCACTAGCCTTCTAGAAGACTCCTATGGTGCAGTGTTTCAGATGTTTGTATAATTTGCATAGTGATGAAGCTCCCATAGTTCTCTTCACCACAAAGAGACCAAGCAATATTGAAAGTTTTTTTTATCAAAAGAATAATTTCTCCCTATGCAAATGGCTCAGTAATAATATTATCAGTGCAGCTTCAGGCATAGACAAGCTGAATGGAAGAGAACTGAGTTTATGGTTTTCAGCATAATGATTTTAAGTTTTATCAGTTCAGTATATAACTAGGAAAGGGAGACACATTTTAGCTTGAATAATATGATTCTTTGGGTAGAGGAACAGACTTTCATTTAGAGATCTGCCAAAAAAGTTACCTAACTAGTAAATTCTTAATTCAATGTCAGTGGCTAAAAACCTACTGGATCTTCTTTGTGCTCTTAGGTCATTATGTGGAGAGAACCTGAAAGGGCAACTGTTAGTACTGTGTGTGCCCTACTCTGTGTAGACCTGGTTCTCTTTCTGTTCCCCGCATGGAGCAAAGGTCTGAGTTTTCCCCTCACACATTCCAGCTTTCTGGGCTGCAAGAGTAGTCACTGTGAACTCCTTCCTGAAGCAGAGCTGCTTTGCGTACATGCTGTCTGTCATGCCCTTCATTCAGTGCCCAACCCCACTCTCACTGAAGTTAATGGGAGTTCTGCCACAGCCTTCAGTGGGACCAGCATTTAGCTCACAGGAAGCCTGGAGCTAGTCTGCAGCAAAAGACTCAGTTAATATAGTACCACTGGGATTTTAGCAGGTCCATGGAAGAGAACTCTGCCACTGTAAACCTCCTAATAGCAGCAGCGGCAGGAAGAGAGAGGCTTACACAATGAAGCACCTCCCTGACTGAGCCCAAACTAACCAGCTATCTGTTAGAGCACAAGAAGAGGCCTTCCCTCCCGCATTCCTGGGCAACTCTCCAGCTCTGGCCAGCCTTTGGAGTTTTACACCGTTGTGTATTATTTGGCATTATTCGATACATTGCCTTATAATTGAAGACTGTGTTGTACTGCCCAGGCAACCTTACCGTTGTCAATTCCTGACTTTTCCATACGTATCTGCACCCATAATGGTCTCCTAATGCAGGTTTTTAGGGATGTTTATTATTTTCATATATGTGTCTTATGAATTTTTTCACCATGTGAGTGTGTCTGGGCTGAACACGTGTGTGTGTCCCCTGGGGAGGCCAAGGCAGGGCTACGTTTGTACAACCTTTGAGTCTGTTCCATATCGGAAGCCCCATGCCTCATGAGGGGATTAACCTGCAAAGTTTCTGAGACCCTCTTAGCTCTGCAGGTTCCTCTTGTTTCCATGGTGTTTACCACAGAAGCCATCTCATCACATGTGATAGATGCTTCTACTTCACCTGCCTTGCAAACCTGCAATGGGCCTTTCCTTCAGAAAGAAATGGGTCACTTAAGCTTTGGACATGGAGATTCTTCTGGCAATGAACTAATGTGATTGAAAAGTTAACTTAAACGACATTGGCCCTGGTGTTTGCTCCAGCTGAATATTGCTCTGAGATCTGGAAGTGCAGTCATCACGCTGGCTTGTCGGCATTGTGCCACTTGTATTGTTATTACTGACTGCTTGAATTATGCACCAACCTCTAGTCTGTATGTGCTAGCACACTTTGCTCCACCAGACCTTTGACCAGATGCCATTATTGTTAAGTGTGCCTGGGGAGTTGCGATAGATGAAACTAACTTATTACATCCCCTGTTGATGGATGCCCCATTCTCAGACAGGAATCAACACACAGTGCCAAATGGAAGGTCTGCTTGTATTCGAGGGAGGAATACCACTCCTGCAGACTGGGGTGTGACATCATGGCTGCTCTCTCAACCCCCGCTTTGCTACAGCAACTCTCACATTCTTGGAGAAGAGTGCTACTGGCCCATTACCAGACAGAAACTATCAGTGCCGCTGGAAGTGGAAGCATGAGTGGAAAAGAGAGTCTAACACAAAGTAAATGCAAGAGTTGGTCACCACACCTGTCTCCTTGTCCCCTTAATAGTAGCTCCTCAACCAGCCTCAACAGGCTACTCTCTAGCTTGTCCAGAGTTGCTGCAACTATGTACAGACATGGCCTAGGTGCCTCCTGACTCTGTGACAGTAACTCATGTGGTGGAAGAAGGCTCAACCCAACATCTGGAGGGCAGTCGACACCACCTGGCCTCCCTTGATACAGAGGTTATCCTCTCATTCAGGGCCGGTGCAACCATTTAGGCAAACTAGGCTGTTGCCTAGGGTGCCAAAAAGTGGTGCCCCCCCCAAATTTTTTAAATGGTTGCAGCCGCTGCTGCTGGAGGGGCTGAGCTGCCCGCGGCAGCAGCTGCCTGCTGCCGGCAGCCCAAGGTGTCCCCCGGGTCAGGGCACCGCCGCGGCAGCCCAGGGCGCCCCCTCCTGGTCAGGAAGCCCCCAGGGTAGCGCGCCGCGCCACTGCGGCAGCCGGGCAGCCAGCGCGCCCTGGGGTCAGTGCGCCGCCCGCCACAGCTGGCTGCCCAGGGCGCCCCGGGGGTCAGGGAGCCGCCACCACGACCCGGCAGCCCAGCGCCGCCCCCCCGTCAGGGGCCACCCAGGGCAGCGCTTCCCTGGGCGCGCCAGCACTGGGGGGGGCATTTGCGGGGGGGGCAGCGGTCCGGTGGAGCTGCCGCAGTCGTATCTGCGGACGGTCTGCCGGTCCCGCGGCTCCGGTGGACCTGCCGCAGGCATGCCTGCGGCAGCTCCGCCAGAGCCACGAGACCCGCACGTGGGGCGGCGAAATGGCCCAGCGCCTAGGGCGCGAGAAACCCTAGCGCCGGTCCTGCTCTCATTACAGAACCTGAACATCAAGCTCTGACGTCTTCATAAGAGAAAAGACTGAAGAACTGGTGCTTAGGATTCATCCGAATACAAACACGGTGGTCAACAACAATGAAACATGCATGAAGCCTGACCTGGGAATTGCATCCCAAATTTTAATACAAATACAGTCCAACATACTTCATAAAATCATGCTGTGACATTTGAGCAGAATATTTATGATCCTTTAATAAAAAGGAAATAATCTAAGGGTGAAATTTTACACAGTGACATTGATTTGATACATGTGGAGTCATTAGCAATTTGATGCTGTAGCTTTCTCATTATAAACTTCTGTGGAAGAAGAAAATTATTTTTTCTGTGCTGTCAAAAGTTCTCTAAGAAGTTCCTTTCCCTCCTGGATAACCAGATCGTAAATTCCCTGCGCACATGCATTGACCCCCATCTCTCTGGAGGATATAGTAGTTTAAGTTACATTCTAATTAAACTTGTGTTACAGAGGAGAAACGTAAAGAGTAATGTAAAATAATAGTGGCATACCTACATTGGTTTATAATGAGTATAAAACAAGACAGAAGCTAGTATAACAGAAGACTCCCAGAAGGGGGCATGGATTGGAAGGTTTGGTTAGGAGGACAAATCTTTTTAGCTTTTATGTGGAATAATTTTTGCAAATAGGAATAAAAGAAAAATCACAGGGAATATTCTCATTGTAACATCTTAAATATCTTGAGATGCCCCTGTGTGTACAAGCACTGTATTATCTGGTGGGAGCCATAAGGGATTGCATCAGTGTGAGAAGTAGTAATTTCTCTTCCTAATCACAGTGTCTATTCTCTCTGAAGCCAGTAGCCACGTGAACGATGGATCCCTCCCCTACTGTCACCCATGCCATTTATTTAGTGCAGTTAGAGACAATTTTCAGAGCACATGACTATAAAGCACACCTGAGTAACAGATGAATCCACTCACTCACTTACCTAGGTCTCTATCTCACTTAGATTAAAGTGTGTTCAAAGAGCAACATGAATTTGACTTACCAAATCCATCAGGTAGATTCTCTGTTCTTCCTGGCATGCCCCTGTCTGTCCAGCCATCTACATCAATTAGCCACAATTCCACAGACTGGGGAGAAAAGCCCTTTTCCTTCAGTCCAGCTCAGTGGCAAGTCCCTGGCAAACTCCCCTGGGGGTTCAGGCTTTCATACACAGATGTGCTCCAGTGATACTTCCACCCACATGATCAGGGATTCTCCAGTTATTGGGGGCGCTTCTCATCTCCAGAGCAAAGTCCAGGTCCAGTTGAACTGCAGCTGTGGAACCGGGGACCACAAGAATACAAATAATAAATAACAATTGTTTTCAGTCCTGATGTTGCAGGATGGGACACACAGGGAGGAGGGCATGTTGCCCACCCCCAAAGGTGTGTGCATTGGGCAGATGACAAGCATGCATAGTCATCTGTCTGTGGTATGGGGAAAGTAAAGGTTCTTAGGCAGCCTTCCCAGAGGCAGGTTAGAGATTGGGTGTAGATCCCGGTGCCTCTTGTCGGGAGAGTAGATATGAGCAAATTTCATTGTTTTCCATAAGGAAACTAACATGACTCGTTATGGTTCATGGAGGTTTTCTTCAGTGTTTTCTTCAGCTCTGCAAAATACTAGGATTCCCTGAAACTCAGGCAAACAAAAACTTGCAGTTTTCACACAGCTTCAGTGTTGAAAACAAAAGAGGGGATGAGGCACCAGCTGCTGTTTATAGTTCAGGATGGTGAACAGTATAAAAGTGTTAAAAGCAGCAAAGAATCCTGTGGCACCTTATAGACTAGCAGACGTTTTGGAGCATGAGCTTTCGTGGGTGAATACCCACTTCGTCAGATGCAGTGTTAACTGTTGTAAAAGTTCACAGCTGGGATGTGAAGAAAATCTTGTAAAGCCAGTTGTTAGAAAGACAAGAACTTTGTAAGGAATCAGGAAAAATAGGTAAAGACTTTAAAATATGTTTTTCTTTTGAACAGACCGTCTATGCTCGATCATGATTCCAGATTACTTACTGATAAGGTTTTAAACTTAAAGCAGATTTTTTCAAGACCTCCTGAGAAAAACTTACTAGAGATTTCAACCTATTTTAAGTCTATGAGGTTTACATGATAATTCCTTTAGGTCAGAACATGGATCTAAAATCTCTCCCAAGAATAAACCTTCAGAATTAGAACACTTCCTGCAGCTGTATGGACACGTGTAGCCATCTTGGTACTCTGGCCAGGCTCCTGCTTTCAGAAAAGGATCCCATACCCACTTTCCAAAATCATGTGATTCATGAGCTAACACTTCCAGATATTAGGAAGCCAGAAAAGTGCATGTGAATATCAAATTTTTATTTTCCTCATGGACTTATCTGTGGTGTTCTGACCATAATATCTGTGTGCTTCATAAACATGAATGCATTTATCTTCACCCCTGTGATGTGAGGTGGAATTATTGTTCCTATTTCGCAAACAGGGAACTGAGGCACAGTGAGTCAGGTTATAATTTTCAAATGCTCCGCTTACTTTGGGTATTCAGCTTGAGACACTTAGGCCCTGGTTTTTCAGAGTACTTAGCATTTATATAGCATGTCATATGTTCAAAGCCTAGCTCCAGTTTACTGCAGTTACAGCTGTGAGCACTCAGCACCTCAGCAGATCTGGGCTCAGGTGTCTTAAACTGATCGCCCAGAAAATGAGGAATGCACAGTTAGTGGCCACCTGTGAAGTTTTTAGAAATGATTTGCCCAGCAAGACACAGGAACTCTGTGGCAGATGCAGGGATAGAATCCAGTTCTTCAGGGCAGCATTCAGCTGC
The DNA here is from genome assembly GCF_003597395.2 of Chelonoidis abingdonii. Classification (NCBI taxonomy): domain Eukaryota; kingdom Metazoa; phylum Chordata; order Testudines; family Testudinidae; genus Chelonoidis; species Chelonoidis abingdonii. The sequence continues at coordinate 639,031 of NC_133791.1, read as the reverse complement.
TTTGACCACAAGACCATTCTTTCTCTTCCTGCATTTGCCTGGCTCATTCACTACACACCTTCCAGCTTCTTCATCAAAGGAGGCAGGGGTCCCACAGAAAACAGCATTGTTTATTACTCAACCTTGTTTCGTTCCCAGAGCACGTCCATCCTGTGTACTGAATGAGGTGGGGTCCTGTGGAGAAGTAGCATGTGATCGTGTAATTAAAGACGACTACATATGCATATGCACAAGGGGGGCTGAATTACAGTTAATTCTGGATGTCCTAACATTTGAATGTTTGACTTTATAACAATAACATTATTTAAACACAAGGTTTGGGTGTAATTTCTTCCATTTTAAAAAAAATAAATTGTACTCCCCCGTCCTGTCTCCAGAATTCCACCTTGTGAGTCACAGGCGGAAATAAGACCTTCAGATTCACAGTGCAGACCTGTAACCCTTGAGCTAACAGAGTAACTGTTACCGGGAGTAGGCTGTTATCCTCTATATGGCTCAGTCTCTACAGACGGATGGGACACATTTTGGCAGTGGGTTTTCCAGCTATTTGCTGGACAGCGGAAGAATGTTGAGACTCAGGAATCCTGGGTTCAATTCCAGGTTCTGGAGGGGAGTGTGCTCAAGTGCTTTCAGACTGTGCTGTCCTTGGTATCCCTCCGTTCCTACACACTCACAGGTCTTATCCCTGTGCCTGTCCTCTGCTCCTACACCCTTTCCCGACTAGCTCCTGTTCTCTTATCCCCATGCTCTTGTCAGGTTGCTTCCCCCTTCTGCCACATGATTTTTTTTTTCAGAATATCTAATTCATGAGAAATTTCAAAAAAATTGGTTTTGTTCCAACAAAATGCTCAAAACTTTGTGACCCCCAAATCCCGAGTTTTGGCCAGTCCTAGTGTCTTTGTGCAATAACGAGCACTAAAAGGAAGGCCCATGTGGGCGGCGAAATGGAGCTTTGGAACATAGCCCCCATCTCAGTATTATTTGTTTTAAGCATTGACTTTAAATGTTAGTCACAAGATTTAATCCTGTTTCTTCCCACTGTGCCCCTGCACTGAGTGCCTCCAAAATGCCAGTCTGTATATATACCTGAACACGTAAAAGAGCCCCACTCCCCCGGAAGAAGGTGGGTACTAGCTCTGCATTTTACAGATGAGGAAACAGAAGCAGAGAGGAGTTACATGATCACCCTACAGCAATACTGCTTTGTAACGAGTCTGTGACAGCGCCTGGAATCTAACCCAAATACCCCACTCACTCCTGTGCTTTGACTACAAGATGAGCATTCTCCCAGTTGAGGAGCTTGGCCTTACTTTAAGAAGCCTCATAAAACCTAATACAGATTAAGTTTTGTTTTTAAAATAAAATAAGCAAGACTCCATTTTAAACCAAGCAGCTGGCTTAAATCAAAATATTAATTGAACGATAGGGCAGCTTCACAAGCATAGGTGTCTGTCTTCCAAAAGACAGGCAAAATCTGAATCCTTGGCAGAGTTTGATCTTAATATGATGAAGAAGAAATGATGATTGTTTCCTTTTGCTAGGTGTGATATTGACAGCAGGGGGTGAGATCTTGTAAGGGCTCAGGAGAACTCCAGGTGCTCTCTGGTGTTTAATATTGCATGATAACCTGATGGTTTCTTGCTGACAAAACTTCTATAGTTGTTAATATCAGCCTGTCTGCATTCATCAGCTACAAAGCTTTTCTTTCCTGTTGGGCACTGGAATAGCACCAGAGAGCAAGTGGAGAAAATGTAGGAAGCTAATATGATCATTTTTTAATCTGATCTGCCATACACAGGAGGATCAGTTATGCTGTGGTAACTGAAAGTTATGATGTAAAATAGAGAAACACTAGATGTCATTTTAGTGAGGTGGGAGGAAATATATTCCCAACCACATTGCTGGTCCAGCTGCAGCATTTGCAGTAAGCATGCTGGTTCCTCTTACCTCTTCCCAGCCTGGTGGAGACGGTGCTTTAGGAGTGCACAGCCTTATTATTACTGTTTGTAAAGGGCTAGAACCTGCAGCACTTACTCACATCAAATGGTACTTTACTCCCAACCAGTCCATGGGGCTCAGTGCAATCCTGATCCTGAGATTCATCGAAGGTCAGGGACATCCATGTGCTCTTGTGTTTTCCCCAACAGTCATTGCCCCAAAGGCCAACTCACTTGCCAGCTTTGCAGCCCTTCATCCCATCTACCAAGGGAACGTCTGGGAATTTCCTGTCTCCGATCTGGGAATATTCCACGTGCACTAGAGCACTATTTAGTCCTAAACAACATAAATATCCCCTGCTTGTTAATACATCATTGGGCTTCCCTTTCTGGTGGACAAGGATTTGGCATGTTTACAGCCAGGCTTGTTGTAAAGGGCAGTGCATTCCATACCACATGTGCGCTCCTTTATTCCCTTCTAGTTGTCTTCCTATCAAGCTCCATAAGCCTCAGTGCTGCTATAGCCTAAAGCTGTAGAGGAGTTTCTGAAAGAATGGACCCCTCCTAGACTGCAGTTAGCTGCCTAATGCAGTCATGGAATGGTTGGATTAGATATGCAAAACTTGAAAGGTGATTTAGTGCCTATATAATTTTAGGTTACCCATTAAAGTATACTAATTCCCATCCATGCTCTGGGGTGCTCAGCATATGTCTATCGAAGCAGCAGTCCTAGGGCCGAGTGACATATGCTGTGCATTAGACCAGCCTCCGCATTTTAATAACTTCATCTAAAATAGTGTGGCCCCAGGCATGCCAGGGAACATCACACTCAAGAGCTTAATCATAAACAAAGTAATGCAGCAGGGTTTCATTGGTACTGTAGGAGCTGGGTTTGTACTGAACACTTTACCCAACATAAAAAAGAGACAAATGACATAAATGTGCCAGTGCTTAGCAGTGGGGCTTTGTGTGCCTAAAAAGAGGCACTCCGTATGGAACTGAACTGGGATAAAACAATTCTTTTGTGGCCATAAAGGAAATAGCCTTGTTGGCATCTGGTAGAGAGGAGACAAGCCTGAGCAGCTGCCTTTTTTGCTGCACTTTGAAAGTATCATCCAAATATCAGTGTGTTACACAAATGACACCCGACGCTCCAATTGTGTTCTTCCCTGATCAAAATGAAAAACATCGCTGCTGTCTGGATTATTTTTATATTTTCATAGGTGGTGGGTTTCCCTGGCCATCTCCTGCCCCTCAAGAACAGCAGCCTTCTCATGGTGCTAGCTAATACAGAAAGTCCTGGAGGTTGAGGTTGGATATTAGGAAAAACTTTTTCACTAGGAGGGTGATGAAGCACTGGAATGGGACCTACCCAGCTAAGAGATAACTGATGTGTGTGTGATATTCAAATTGCACATAAAGAATGTGTTCAGTGATTTCTGAGGCAGTGGCACTGGGGAGCCTGTCAGCTGCAGAAATCTGCACATTTCACCTCACTCAAGAAAGCATCCAGGAGATTTCAGTATCGTTTACTTTCGACAAACTGCCTGCTTAAAAAGAAAATATCCCAGCAAAAGTGAAGCCACCCATTTGGAGTGACCCTGCAAAACAGAAGCTTTGTTGATAACTTTAGACTCTGGGTCAGAGATGCCAGATGAACAGTCTCTAGTGCCTGTGGTGAATGAACCACCAATAGCCAGCCAGTATGCAGAGGACCTGCCTATATGCGTGTGCTGAGTCATCTGGCAGCTGCACCTTTGGAGAGGACATGTTAACACAAACTGCACTTTTTGTGTGGCTGGCAGAGAGAGATGGGTGAGGCGGGGGGGAATATGGGGCTGGGAGATAGTCTTTCCATTTTAAAATATCAGGACTAGAAAAGATGAGAATCTCTTTTGCTTTCCCTGGACTCCTAGCTTCCTCCCCTCCAGCCAGCTGGCAGGACTTTGCTAAATATTTGAGATGGTAAAGGACTTAAATGGGACTACTTCTGGATACGAGCAATTAGAATTGTAAATGAACTATAATCTAAATGCTCTCCTGATACTGATTCTGCAGGGATATGTGACACTCAGTGACAGTAAGGCTAAGAAAGTCAAGTGCAATGTAAGGAGAATCCTTTCTGGTATCTCATTATGTTGTAAAGCAGCTATGACCTAGTGTGAACCATACCTGGTAAACTGTCCTTTCTGCATGGTCAGGAAAGCTGCATGAAGTTCTCTCATATGTCTCAGACTTGAGTTATTTGTATTTATTGTAAGTGTAGTTAATAAATGAGGAAAATACAAAGTAGGTATGAACAAATATAAAATCAACCTGTTTAACAATGTATCAGTTTTAATTAGTTACTGAGCTTCCTGTACAGTAATATATTTTATTAAGGTTTAAGGCACATTCTTTTTAACAGTGTGAACTTCAAAATCTTTTGTTTCTTTAAAGTACGGTACAGTATTTTAATATTTAAGGAATACAACTCAACTAATGTTAATCTAAAGGGACAAATCTATATTAAGGCAGCAAATGAATTTGCTGCACAATAAATGTAAAAATGTCCATTTAGCTATGCACATAAAACAAACCCTTGGCAAGTCACACAGCCACTCAGTAATCATGATTTATCCTACTAACTGCCAGTGCTCCAAGTGCATGCAGCTGTGGACTGATGGGTAGGAGGAGAACACTGCCCTATAGCAGTTTGAGGGGTCCCACTCCCTGGAAATGAAGTGAATGGAGACAGTTCACACCTTCTCAGGGGTGAATTCTTCTTAGCCTGGGAGGGATCTCTTGTTATTGCACAAAGGGTGGTTCTATTATGCAGGGTCAAGGTGGGATTTGGAAAGCTCCATCAGAGGATGCACAATCCCTGGGCGCCAAGAAATCCAGCTGTGCTGTGGCTCCTTGTTTACCACTGTGCGGCAAGGATTTGGAGACTGGGTTAGTGGGCATATGCGCTAACACGCACACGCATGTTTGAAAAAGTTTCTTGTGACACTTTTTAAGAGATTGAAAGGCTCTAACCATTGGAATGAAATTAACCAGTGTGTGTTAAAAGCCTCCAGAGTAATGTTTTAAGGTGGTTTTTATTTGTGTTTCACTGATGTGTTGAACTGATCAAAGTGACTGTCAGTGAATGATTAAATATGAAATCAGCTGCTTAGGCACAAAGCAATCTCCCTGTCCCTTTCAGTGAAGGAGATGTGTTTAGAGGGAAGGGACCACACAAAATGAAACATTCACCAGAACCTGAGATTGCTTCCCTTTCTGGAGCCAAGAAGATCAGAAATTTGCTCCCTTTCTAGTTTCAAGAGGGAGAGAGTGTCTAAAATGCTGTTTTCTCACTGCAGAGATCAGAGAAAGTTTAGCAGAAGCTTGAGGAGCTTCATTTCAGGAAAACAGCTGCCTTCAGTTTCCAGTAATACAAACACTACAACTTTAAGTGCCACATTTTTCGCAGAAGGAAAGGAAAAATTTAATGCACAGGAATATCCATCCAACCAAAAAGAGTTTAGCATCCCCATTGATTTCTAGGGGATATGGTGGAATCCTATTTGACTTAAACTAAGGAGCCACATAGTTTTCCACATGGCTTCTGCTAGTTTATGATAATGACTTAAGGGTTTCATGTCTGTGTTGAAATTGCTTTCTGGACAGTTTAAGGTTAGACCTGGGCTATTTTATTGGCGTTAACAAACATAGGAGACTACCAGTGCTGCTGACAGGGAGGATTTATTTATAAATATACATGTGTTTATTTTTAAATCAACATTATAAATGATTTATGCTCTTCTCTGTTAAGAATTGGTGCTCTGGAAGCATAGTGGGTTGCTCTGAGCAGAGCTTTTTTAATGTGTTTTTCCCCCCAGATCCTCTGTCCTGGGGTTACCTTCTGCTCCTCCTTTCTGTGCAGTTTTACTCAGAGACATTGTTAATTAGAGGGTGGAGGGAGAGAAGAAGCAGTAAAATATGCAAAACCTGCTTACCTTTCTCTGTCTGATCCTTGCACCAAGGGACATTTTCAACAGGTGTTTGTGTGAGGCTGGCCTCTGTTTCTTCCATGTTAGATTGAAGCCCGCATTGCTATACAGAAAGGATGTGAAGAATCCAGCATTGCCTTTTGCAGTTCTCTTTGACAGGTGGAGTGGATGTGTGTCCTGGGTTTCTACACACCAATATTCATGCTTTCTCTGTGGTAAAGTGGCTTTGCAGGCAGAATGCTGGGTTTATGGCCTCGCAAACCCAGCCCAAAAAAATGCCACAGGGGCCTTATGCCACCCATCCCGTCTCAAAGTTTTATGGCAGTCCAGTGAGTCCGCATAGGCCTGCTTTCTGCTATTCCAAAATAACCAGCCCAAGCAACAGCAAACCCATTATGTGATGGAGTTCAAGTGCCCCTGACAGAATCTTTTGCTTGTTCTGCCCTGCCCCAGACCTCTGCTGCAACCTACATTGTTTAAAGAAGTTTATAAAGAACAATGGCTTTGACAGCAGCACCATGAATGATGTCAGCTAAGGTGTTTAGGCTGAAGCTTACCATGTGCACAGTACAAAGGAATTTCCTTCATGGGAATATTTGATTAGACTAAAGGAAAAATACTTTCAGCAAGTCCCTGTGAATATCTAGTGATCTGTCTTGCTTCACTTTGTATCTGAAAATGTTCTGAAGTTGAGATGTCAATAAAAGAAAGCTTCATAAAACAATGCCAAAGAAGAAATGAAACCCTTTTATCTGGTTCCTAGCCAGTCCTCTGAGGTTCCTGAGACATAGGATAGGGGGACTGCAAGGTCATCTGATGAGAGCTAGCTTTAAAAGGCTTTTTTTTCTTTAATATTTGCATGAACAGTTAACTGGAGCAATCCGCAGAATGTTTATGGCTGGATTTTGGCTTCAGAATGGACTAAAAGTTGTTTTTTTTAAAAAAAATCCATCTACAAAATGCCTTGAACTTTAGTATTGTGTGCTCAAAATAATGTCAGTCTTTTAATGTTTGATGCATTGGGTGCCTGCAGGAGATCAAAGGATTTTGAAATGGCAGAAGAAGGGGAGGGTTACTGTGGGTATTGACAAGGATCCTTTTGATCCATGAAAGGGGAACACCTGCTCACTACCAGGCAGAAATTTCAGTGTAAGCTAAAGAATTGTCAGGACAGTGTCATATCTTGAACATAAGTTGGAAGCTGTTATACATAGCTTAAATATCAACAACACCTAAGCCACCTAAACAGCGTTGGGCAATCCAGCCTGCCTGGTACCTGAAAAGTGTGGGCTGTATGTCCAAAACCAGAACTGAGGCCTGCTTCAGTGTGATCTCCCGATCTCCTACTGACCAGCGCTGGTACCCCTTACATTTCTGGTCCACGTACCACATCCTGGCTATTCAGTAACTTCACTTTCTCACTGGCTGGCAGAAGCCAGGCTTAGCTAAGGTTAAAGCTAGTTTGTCAATGTAAACCCAATTTCCAACTTCTCCCCAAAAGAAACCAATCTCCTTGAATTTCCCAGTGCTATATTTTATCCCGGGGAAGAATTTTTCTGGGAAGCTTTTAAAAAAATCCTAAACAAAAGTGGGGGAACTACAAAATTAGATGTCAGGAACCTTCTATAGGGTGTGTATGTACCCCCGGCCACAGGATGTGTATGTATCCCAGGCAGAGAAGGAGCTCTATAGTGCAGGGATCTAAAAAAGAGGAAGAACTTTCTCTATCTAGTTCAGCCCAGCTCAGCCTGTGTGTGAAACAAGGCCAGGAAGCCAAAGGAGGGAGGGCTAGGAAACTGACCACCTTGTTCACAACAGACGTTGTAAATTAGGGATGGTTTGTTTTTATGCTGCTTAACACAGGACATCCTTTACTGCTTGGTCTTTTTGGACCAGGCTGGAGAAAACCCCAATCCTGACTTCTCATATATAAGTCCTGGATAGAGAAATGCTCCCGGGCAGAGGAAAGTGTACCTTAAAGCTTCTGGACACCGTATTTTGTCTCATTTTTTATTTCCTAGTGATATTGTGCAGAGCTAATGTCATATGTAATTAATTCTGTGTAGCTCCACCATTCAGAATCTTTGAAATCTGAGACTTTGTAACCAGTGTTTGTCTTGATATTTGATACATTTGTTCATTCACTTTGTACCCTGTCCTCTCATCATTAAACTACACTCATCTAGTCACCTTCCAGGTGACAAGCTCTCCTGGGATATTTTCTGAATACTAGATTCAGAGAGTAGTTTCAGGTCCCCAGCCCATCACAGGAGTAAATGGTCAATCAGTAGAAAAATAAGTTGGGCAGATTTTAGTAATGTTGGTGTTTTTCCTCTGCTTTGAGGTCTCTGCCCCTTTTTTCCATAAGGTTCTCTCCGAGAGCTGCTTTGTATCTTATGCATGTTGGATACATGTGAGGTGCTGAGTGCCATGGTCTGGGCCTGTTCCTGATTCTTGAGAACAAGCTGAACTTTGCTGTCAGTTCTTGGCGTCTCTTCTCTCTGTGTCAGTGGTACAGCAGAGTAATATCTGCTGATACAAAGCTCTGCATCTTGGTGTGTGACAAATCACTTTTTAATTGCTTGAAGGAAGAAATCCATTAGTCTTCCCTTTACGTGAGAATAATAATAATAATCTGCGAAGCATGAGCTGGATGAAGTACGAATCTGTGGGCTCTGCTGCTGTTTTCAGTTTGTGTCAATGTCCGGGCTCAGAGTATTAAATTTCAATATGACAAAATTGAACTGTCTGACACCTCAGAGTGGTTTGCCTGCATGAATCACAAGGGGAACAAGCGCTATAGAAACAGGGAAGAGCATTTAAATGGTGCATTAATTCTCCAAATGAATTTGTCACGTTTCATGAAAAATCCATCTCCTCTTAAACAAGTTCCAGTAATCAGTCTGCTCAGCAGCAGAGCAGAATAAAACCAAGTAGATTTGGACCCTTCTGGGCACAACATCCACCGGCTTCCTTGCATCTCATGGCTTCCCACGCAGAAAACCTCAGAGCATTTCTTCATGTTAAATTATCATCCTCCATCTTCATTTAAACTTATTGCTATGAAAAAACGTTCAAAAGATCTCTGCTGAGCTGTCAACAGCTGTGGTTTCACTGTCTGCCTTGGCTGGAGTTGATGGCCATTTCAGACAGATTTGGAGTTTCTTCAGGTATCTGTTATTGGAGGAATCCAGTTTATGGCAAAGACTGAATCCCCAAGTACCTCTGTGTTGTTAAATTTGACATCCCTACTGCATCTAACTAAAGTATCGTTAATACAGAACCCTGCTCCAGCAGATCTGTCAGTAAGATACAAATTCTCTTTCTGAGCTAGCAGCATAGATGATGCATTTGCAAATGTCCCTTAGTTAAAAAGAAGGGGATTAGGTCATGATATTCCAAAGCTATTTTAGAAAGATGTTAAAGCCTCTGAATAATTTAGTTGTTTTGTCACTATTATTGTATTTAACAAAAGAAAAACAATAAAGAATATTCTCCGTGTGACTTTGATCCGTGGGATACAGAAACTCCATTTTTAACAAGCATCTGGAATTGTAACGATCACTCTGCTTAGGATGAAGCTAGAAGCTCATTATGTTTTGAAATATAGGACAAATTACATTTTTTAGCTGATTACCTTAAGTGATTAGGTTTATAATATCCCGATTAGTCAGAAATTTAGGGGGAATCATGAATTTTAGATATGATAATTGACAACTAATTTTCCTTCTAAAGATGAATAGCACATTTCTTTTGAGATACTCAGTGTCCACTAGAATCTTCCTGTTATGGTGCTAGATTAAGTAGTTGTGAAGTTCTAAACTGGTTAAACTGGAGTCAAGTTGTGTGGGTCACCAGGAAACTATGAAATATTCAACCAGGTGATGTATGGCTAAGAAACCTCCTGGACACAACTTGAGATTCATGAGAGACCCATAGGATTTCACACATGCAGTTCGCTTTCCACATTACAGCCGCCAAGGACAGGCTAAAGGGAGAGCCAGTGCCGAGTATGCGCTACGTGCACATTCCCATTGGCACCATTTGTCAAGCAAAGAGCCCCCAAATCTACTTTTGGGGAAATAAAGTAAACACCTGGTGCTATTTTACTCTTTTGAGAACAAGAGAGTGAAGATCTCCTTTTATCTTGCTGTACCACGGTGACCTATGCTAGCCTGATACAACAGTGATCCAAAGCAGCAGCTGATTACTATGGAACAGGCTCACATCTCAGAGGCACCACTTGGTTAGTTTTTCTCTTAGCCTTCATCTCGCTAAGTTTTATTACATCTCAGGGTTACGAATCTACATAAAAAACACACCACCATGATGTGCTGCACCTTCTCTGCTTTCACCCTTTGTAAAGAATTCATGGTGTTCTCTGGGGGAGCATGTCCCTCTAGCATCCCAGTTGGAAGATTGAGGATTGAAAAAGATTTATATTAATTCTGAGTAATGGGAAATTATTTGACATAGACCTATTTAGAAGATCATGTTGTTAAACTGATATAACATTATCACTGTGCTTTCAAATTTATAACTTTGTTAAAAATAATTAAACCTTGGTACTGAGGTAGTTAAATTTAAACTTATGGTACAAACTATTAATCAAAACAAGGACAGATTATCTGAATTGTGTGCTATATTAATTAATTAAAGAGTAAGATCGTCAAATCAGATATATTGACCGTGGGGAGAATGATTTCAGAATTGAAGAAACCTGTCAAAGGAGCATAGCAGCAAACTTCTAAAATGCCTGTACTATACTATGAGGTTCTTTTAACACCTCAAAGATTATATTGAAAGGGAAGACTTTATGCAAATGATGTAATTTAGCATTTCGTGATTGAATCACAGACGATAAAGATTTTGAGGGAACAGTTAATAAGACAAATTGATGGGATTTGGGGGGCCCTATACAAAACAATTTCATTATCTCCTTTAAAAGTAGTAAAAAAATGAGCATCTAGCAAGAAAAGATTACCCTCTTTATGCTTTTTACTAGGTGCTACTCATCTCACAATAACAGCCCATTGTCACACACGCCACACTCCAAGTCCCATATCGGACAACTGGCTTTTGCAGAGCTTGGGATGTTCTTGCCATAGGTAAACCCTACTAACACAAAACTTGGTGAAAATAATCACCAATATGTTGTTGTTTAGCTTCTCTTCCTTAAGCACAGTGAACTTGATACTCAAACAGCAATACCATCCAATTTACTGAACTTGGGACCATGTTGATTTTCTTTGTTATCATATGTTAATCAATACTAAATGTATTATGTTAATGTATTTAATCTATGATTACTTCTATTATTTATAAGTGAGATTTATGTTCTTTAATTGTGCTTTCAAAACAGAATAACTACTGGTATCAGTGCCCACAAGTGTACAACAGTATTGCAGTATCCAAAGATAAACTGAAATGGACCAAATCCGTGTTATTCCAGAGCTTGTCAGAGACCAGGAATGATCTGTATTCCTAGCATTTTACCCATGCTATCCCGGAGATGTGCCCACTCGTGAGATAACGCACAGAGCGTAGCTTATGCATCCTGCTGGATGATCTTGTGGACTGGTGTGACAGACTGGGGAGATGCCCATGTCCGGGTGAATTCCCTGTGGTTTTGTAAACCCCATTTTGTGTCAGGGGCTCTACTTTGTATTGTAATCTTTGTGGAGTAGAGCATTCATTTGGTGTAATGGGGATTTGATCTCTGTGAAGCTTTGATAGAGCCATCAACTTTGAATGACTCTACACAGAAATCTACTGTAGAGGAGGGGAGGCTGGAACCCAGATCTACCTTGGCTGAAGCACATGGTTAAAAGGGGGGACAGAGACTTTTAAAAGTGGGGTGCATTTCTAAGCAAGGGGCCAGACCAGTGTTGACATGCGGGAAGGGCTTCCTGTCCTAACTACTCTATGCAAACCTAGGACTCAGAAGAGGGATGCACTCTCCCACAGCATACAGTGCAGCAAAATCTTACAAGCTCAACATCTCTCTTATGTCCCCTGGCAGGAATTATTTATCCATCATGGACTGAACTGTTGAAACCCCATCAATTAATACTGTACATAACTGCCAGTTAATGCACAGAAGTAGCACTGGTATCTGTATTAACCATGCCTTCACACCCTCTGATTCTATGATTCGTGCCTTTCGATTTAGAATAGCACCACATGCCTGGGATATGTTTCTGACTCAACCAGGAGTTCCAACATGTGTGTGCTCCTTCACTGCATCCATGCTACATCTTGTAGCTCTCAGATGTTCTCACTGGGATTTCACAGCAATTCACAAATACACCAAAGGTTGAAGGGCTTATGTGGGACTCTTTCTTGCTTATCTTCTGCTCAGTTTAAGATCAGAATAACCTCTGAGTTGCAATGCTAAGCAGATGGATTCTTCCCATGCCTCTGAGCTAATCAGGTCTTGTTGTAATAGGAGTAACTGTTTGTAGAGAATGTATGAAAATATGACTAATTCTTAAGGCAAGCTAGCAGACTGGGAGCACTAGGCTGCCTCCATCTACCCAAGGATGTTTGGGCATTCTGGTGAAATCCTAATTCAAATCTCAGAAGATTTGGAGTTTTATCTGAAACTCTGGAGGCCTCCATTCCCAGAGCCCCTTGCTCCCAACACTTACATGGATGCAACTCCACCAACTTCACTAGAGATTACTGTGGACCGACATCTGTGAACAGACCAGAAGTTGGCCCTAGTTTGAAGGAGAGCATACTAATGTGCTATTGGATATGTCAAGGGATCCTAAGCGGTCCCAGTTTGGTAACAGGGTGAAATAAAGTTACCAAAAAGGGCTAATCTGGTAAGAATATGTGAAAAGTTAACAAGATGTAGGGAGAAGATAAATAGAAAACCCCTGTCAGTGAGAAAAGGAACAATTAAAAGCTTTCAGACAGAATTTGGAGTTCTTCCTGACTTCCATGTATAAGACAATACCCAAAAGAAGGCCTAGCGTCTGTATTAATGGATCGCTATGACGCCACCCTCCTCTAAAGCCTAGTTTTTGGTTGGATTAATAAATGTGATTTTTTTTAATTGTTGTGCAACACACCATTTTCCACAAGCTGTCTTTATTGAGGAATCACTTTTGCTTTTGTATCTGGTATGAGTAAACAAAAGAGAGAAAAATGGTATGGAGAAATGGTAACTGTGTTCAAGGGCTCTGAAAAACTGAAAGGAATCAGTTTGTGCACTCCGAAAACAGATGAAGTGTGTTTGCTGCTGCAGGAATTGGTGTAGTGTCCTGTCAGAGTTTTGATTTAAGTGACTGAAGCAATCACATGGTAATTATTGGGCTGAATCGATAGAAAATCTTCACGTTCAGAAAACACGAGTATCAAAATCTCCTACAGTCAAGTTAGGTCAGTGCACCTGAACTCTACCTTCTATTTCCAGCAGAAGAGGGAAGGCTAAAAATAGAAAGTTCAAAGGCAAGAGAATAAAGTGGGAAAAGTGTTGTTTTTTATTCTCCTAATTCCAGTTAAGTCTTTTTGTGGACAGCAACTCCTTTAAATAAAGCAGAAAGTGGCTGGCATGACTCATAGCCCCTAACTTTAAAACAGAAATCTCTCAAAGAATAGGGGAAATTAACAGTAGGTCCTTAATCCAGTTAGGGGCCATGACTGGACTGGGGACTAGGAATCTGAACTACTGCCCTGGTTGTACTGGGAGTTGCAGCAACAGTGTAGAAGGATCCCCCGCCGCTGAAGACCCGGAGCGGAAGAAGCTCCTGGGGCCCAGGTCCCGCGAGAGTTTTCCGGGGCCCCCAGAGCGAGTGAAGGACCCTGCTCCAGGGGCCCAAAAAACTCTTGTGGGGGCCCCTGCGGGGCCCGGGGCAAATTGCCCCACTTGCCCCCCCTCTGGGTGGCCCTGCTCTCCAGCCTGGAATAATACCAACTTTTCTTCTGCGCAGAGGTGGTTTTAGCTATAATGCCAGATCAGGAATTTTATCTTTAATGAATATTTCAGTGTAAAAAGAAAGATTGGGCAGCTTGTCTGTGGGTGAAGGTTACCCTTGAAAGGAATAAATGTTTTAAGTGAAATTCTAGTGGTACCTAGTCATTGTGTTGGCCCTTTGTAAAGGGGAATTTCACTCTTACAGTAACCTCAATCCGAATGTTATGTGACAGCAATAAATCTTTCCTCATGTTTGTACTCTATTTTTATAAGGAATATTCATCTTTGCAGTTGGGGATTAATTTTACATCTGAATTTATGGAGACTGTGGTATGTGCAAAGAAATGATACTAGTATAAACATTTCTGATGGAGTTTAATTGTTCAGATTTTAGTAAACAGTCCCTAGTACACTATCCAACCTGTAGCATGAAACACTTCTCTGGTCACAGTTCTTTCTTGCTTATGGGACCAATAAATGAATTTGCATTTGCAAGTTAGATAAACCATTTGAATGTATTATTGATGCAAACGAATGAGGGTTCAGGCTCTAAACAATAGCTAATGAAGCTGACTTGAGACAGGCTGTTTCCACTGAAGGGTGCCAAGTTTCAGTGCAGAAAGATTGATGCCAATTTTATCCCATAATTATCCTGTGGCTTACACTCTTTTTATACGTTACTTGCCTAGGCACAAGACATCACAACAGGTAATTAATTATTGGCAATCCACTGGCAGCTATTAAAAAAAAAAGATCCTGCACATCTGATAGCATGTGGCTTGTCTGAGCTTTCATCTTTATATTGACTCAAAGCCCAGGGATTCTGGATTTTTTCTAGTGAATTTTACTATTCAAAATGTCTTTCAGAAAAAGGTTGTGCCATATTTTATCTTTTCTGAATGAGAAATGTGTTTTTCGGCTGTGGATTTCACCTGCTGCTAATAACCTTAATTAGCAATCCTTTATGTATAGATCTGGATTATAAATAGACCATTCAGAATTAAAATAAATACCAATTCAAAGGTCAGTAGGGACATGGGGAAAATGCCTTCAGATGGCTTGTGTCTTTACCTATCACAGATGTGAAAATGTTTGTTTCCTGATTAGATAGTCTTTTCCCTGAGGGCAAATGGTTTCCTTGCTATTACATCTCTGAGAGGTATATTCCAAAGTCTCAGTTTAATCCAGAAAATACATCTTGATGTTGTATGGCATAATGCAGGACAAATCTGCCATGTACATGGCTAAATCATGATCATTGGAACTAGATAACAATTTCTATGTTGAAAATTAGTGTTTATGACCCTAAGATATGGATGTAACCCAAGTGAATAGTATTGTATTTCTGATCTTGGGTAAGTGCTCCAGAGATTGTGCACATGGTATCCCCACAAATATATGTGTAGTAACAACGAACAGCACACCCCTAACAACACTATCATATCATAACAATGGTGGTATCCAATAGGTAGGATCCTCTGGTATCTTCAGATAGTTTACATGGTTCTTTGTGAAGCCTACACTGAAAACTGCTGGAGGGTCTTACAGTTAAGGCACTGGTCTGGGTGGGACTCAGGAGATTGGGGTGCAATTCTCAGCCCTGCAATAAATTCCCTGTGTAACCTTGAGCATATTACTTAATCTCTGGTTGCCTCATTTCCCCTATCTTCAAAATGGAGAAAATGCTTCCCTACCTCACAGGGGTGTTGTGAAATACAGTAATGAATGATGGTGAGACATTTGAATTCTGTGGCGATGGGGCCATACAAATATCTCACTAAATGGATGTATGGGTTTAGAGAGCCTGAAGCTCGAGGATGCTATAAAGTTTTGTTGCCATGGGTTTGAGACAACGACATTACCATTAAGATCTTCCCAAACAAGTGGCTATAAGAACACCCAGAGCATCTTTCAGGATTTTTATTTTTTTGTCCTCTATGGGGGAAAAAACCAGAATCCAAATCAGATCACAGCCCAACTCACTGGCTGGCAAAGAAAAATGCTGAATAACTCCGAAATGGGTTTTGTCCTTGCAATTGCTGTAGCTTTGCCTTTTGATATTAAAACTATTGTTTCCTGGCAGCACAATCCAGAAAGCGTAGCAGATTGTACTTTATACAGATCAGCCTGGATCCATTTCCACAGATACTTGACTGTACGTTGAAACACATTTTGCTTTTTAGATATAGCTGGAAAGTGGGTTCAGTCAGCTGTGATCTTATTCCCATTCTTCCCATTGGTCTGGCATGGCTGCCTAGAGAAAGTAGTAGAGAAATGCACAGTTCTGCCACTGACAGTGAGCAAGTGACACCCAATATAGTATCGGGCAAAGAGAGCAGGGAAATGTCTGGGATGTCACCAAATCTTTCAGCGGAAATGCATTGCCCTGAGACTAGTGGGTACATGCAGAGAGAATGGATGCAGTGTTGGTATAGATTCTGTTACTGATTGGGGACAATGCAGACTACTTTTGCAACAGCATTCTAGTTCCCTTCAATGGATATTAGTATCAAGAGAACCGTCAGGGCAATTTCACTGCAGTGTCCTGCTTACTTTTCTCTACTTCAGTCATTTCCTTAATTTCCTTTCGAAATGTCATTAAGCTGTACGTTCAAGTTCTTCTAAATGTAATAACTTGTTGATGTCTATGTCGTTGGTCAGCAAGACAGAATTAGGCAAGGTTAGGGGAGAGCATTAGGTGGTAGCTTCGCTCCTGGACTCTGTGCTGCATTGTTATTCAGTCAGCTCTGGTTATTTTCAAAGATGAGGCAAGAAAAATGAGTGGGCTGAAACCATCAGAATCTCCTGCTGCCTAAGAAATTATCATTCCATTGTGTAGCAAGTGCTTACAGAGACATTTCACTTCCAAAGTTCATAGGATGAAACAAGATTAAAGGGACAGTGTGTCAGGACCAAGAGCCCCAACATTTACTCTGCTGTAAAGATGATGTGATTCCATCATACTCCTCTCCTCTTCTCTACAAGAACAAGGCTTTATATAGGATTCTCAGACCTGTACTGAAACAGCTGGGACACTGGGGTGCTGAGTGTCTGGGACTGTGCACCTCACAAAGCCCTGTCAGGTTCCTCCAGCTTGATCCCTGAAAGCAGGGATGGAATGGGAGTAGTTAAGGATCCAGAGACCTGATTATCTCCTGCCTTGCACTTTGCGCAGTCATTTATGTCTGTGCAAATTGAGTGTAAAAACATGATCCCTGGTGTGAGTGAGAAGAAAGTTCTGATTTGGTGTTTTACACTCACTCCACGCAGCAGTAAATTAGGGCATAAGGTCTATGTCATGGAGAAAATGTTCCCTGATCGCTGCATTCCTCAGCAGGATCTGGTATATTTGAGTCCTTGCATGCTCGTTGGAATAAATCTGGAAGTGCAGTGTATGGTCATAGTTCAAAGGACAGCTAGCAGGGAAGTCTCATTTCAGACCTCCCAGACATTTTCTCAAGAGTGACCTTCTCTTTGTTGCTTAGATTCATAGATTGTAAAGCCAAAGGGGACTATTGTGATCATCTAGTCTGATCTCCTGCACATCACAGGCCATAGAATTTCACCCACACACTGCTGTACTAGACCCATAACCTCTGACCAAGTTACTGAAGCCCTCAAATCATCATTTAATGACTTCAAGTTACAGAGAATCTGTTATATAGAGTCCGGCCCTGAGGCTGGCTTGAGTGGAAGTTCAGTGCTCCACACGAATCTTGACTGAACATACAGACCTTAAGAATTTTATTTTAAAACAAAGGATTGAACAATATTTTCCCAACCTGATGCTGAAGATACTGGGAGGAATCTGGTTAATTAAAACCTAAACTCCTTGGCCATAGAGAAATATCAGAATAACACCAAGAGCTTTCATATAACTTAGGATCTATGGGCAGATCCATCTTGGGAGCAGTGGGAGGAGCAGGGAATCTATTTACAAGCCAGGGGCCAAATTCTCTTCTCAGTTACACCTGTTGACTTCAGAGGGGTTGCACTGGGATAACACAAGAGGAATTTACCCCCATGATGTAGGTGAAACACTGTTTGTGTTTTGAACATAGGTGCATCTTCATTAAAATGTTTGTTTCCTTGGGTGGTCTGACTATCGCCAGCAATGCAACAAGTCAAGAGCCTTTCAGAATGAGCTGCAGGGCTGGGTACAATGAGTAACACTTTTTTACTTTTCCTGCATGTCCTCACTGATGAGTCATATCACTTAAAATGAATTAAAACGCTTCAGTCCCAGACAAATAGATAAATTCTCCAGCCCAGTGACAGAAATGAGATTTTAATTTGGATGGTTTTATTCAGTAAATGCCCCAAAACTGAGCACTTTTCAAAAGGAAACTGCAGATTTTCTCTAACCCTTGGGGAGCAGAAGAAAGACTTTTTTTTTTAACAGTTCAAACACAGAAAGAAAATCTCTTCCTCTCTATAGAATCATTTTCCAAAGAAACTCCCCCCCACTACCAAAAAGATATTCCACCCCCACTCTTTGATATACCTGTTCTGATTTTTTTTCCCTGTGCTCTACAGTGGATTCCTGCCTAATACATTTATCATGATGAGTCGGTAGTGTTTTATTAAAGAGCCCTACAGCTAAAAGTGGCAGGGTCCCTTAGCACTCTGTAATGAGAAGTGGAAATCCGCACCTTGATGTGGTACACCCAGCCTGCATTCTTGTCAAAGCAGATTATCACCATCTTAAAAATGTCAGGAAGAATTTGTACATGTACATTTGACTCTTCCACTTTTAACTTCCTTTTCTGCTGCATCAGAATTCATGTACCTCTAAGAGACTACATCCTAAATATTATCTCTTTATAGATTACATTGGGGCCCTTTCTAATTATGGGATATGCAGCATGAACATGCATTCCTTTCAGAAAGACATTAATGTTAGGGGCAAGGAGGAAAAGCATCAGTTTCATTGCACCTCCTTTGACGGACTTGTTTCTTTCCTGAGATTGCAGAGCAGTGTGATAGTCACTGTGTGTTCAGGCATGTTCAGAGTTACACCAGTGTAAAACTGGAGTAATGCAGTGGTGAATCAGGCCCATAGTTTGTCACTTCAGGAATTCCTGACTCTAGGTGCTCCATAGAACACTGGAGAGCATTGTCAGCAATTGTGAACAACCTCCTGACTTGGGTGTGTACTCCCAAACTCTTCACACCAAACAAGAAGGATGTGAAAAGTTTAGGAGTAGATTTCCAAATTTATCCTTGAAAGGTTTGCTAGAACATCACCACAGGAACAGAAAGAGAGAGAAGGTTAAGCTCTATACCCTTTTGCTCCTTGTGCTAGTTAATGTAATTGAACTGAAAGTTGAGACTTCTTTCTCCACAATCATCCTCAATACACTAAAGGTGAAATTCATCCCAATGCAGAGGACCAGCACAAGGGTTCTACATCCCTCAATCCCCAGGTAAAACTGGCGTGGGCTTCCTGCAGTTCGTTTGCATGGGGTGAATTTCACCCTGATAACCCCAATTACATTTTCTGGCGTGTTGATTGTACATTGGTGCAGAATTTTATCTTGTTGCTTTGAACGGCCTCTTAGACAGGTTTTTATGAGAGCTTTAAGGGCCACACAGGAATGTTCCAGTGAAAGGAACATTGTTCTTCGTTGTCATTAGTCGTGTACCCTGGAAGGAACTAGTAGATCTTGCTGGAAGGAACATGGCACATTACTCTGATATTCAAGAGTGAAAGCTCCTCCTCTCCCCTTTCTTTCCACCTCGATGGTTAAAGAAAACATCCTCCTGACAGAAATAAATTACAATTAAATAACCAGTGAACTATTGGAATGACCTACAGACCCGCCACATGGGAGAAGCAGTTACATGTCACTGAACTGGACTCTCTTTTCTTGGGGAGTGCAAAAGGGATTCAGGAGAATGTATCAAATGCCTTCATCTAAAAGTCACAGCTGGAATTTTCCTACTTTCAGTTCTAATTCTCACTGGTGCCAACTTGAACTCATAGATCTAGTTGCTAATTCTTCCCCCTGTGCATGTGGCAACCAGTTGGCCAGTTGGTAGTGAATAATGCAGTAGATTAAAGGCCTCGGGGGATAGTTATACAGTCAAAAAGGTTACAAAAACTATTGTTAATGCCTAGACACTGAGGTAGAACTATAGCAAATGGATTAATTGACTAAATCATACAGACTTTGACTTACCTCTCAGAAGCTGAATGAATTAGTTGATTAGTTACAGAAAGTTGCTATGCCACAGAAAGGCAGAGAAGGTCATTGGTTTTAGAAAATGACCCACGCAGCTAACTGCCAGGATTCTGCCTTTGGCAGATGCCAGTTCTGTCTTCCTTTCCTTACAACTTGAGGGTGACTGAGATCCCTAGACACTATACTGAACACAGTGAGAAAGGAGCATGTTCTGCAGACCGCAGTGCATGTGACCTTCCTTTGCTTATCAGCATCTTTGCCCTGACACAGCTTAATTTATTTATTCATTCATCGTTCAGTTGTTTCCATTTCCTTCCCTCCTCCCTTTCTTTTTTATCTCTTCCTTTTATGTTCTGATGCATTGAAGGGAAATTGGGGCTTTCCCTTCTTGTTGTGCTCAAGTTGTGCTTTGTATTCTGTATGAAAGCACGTTCTCCACGTGCTACTTCAGGATGACCTGGACAAATAACTCTCTGGCCATGTGATTAAATGTGGTTATATATCCAAACAGTTCTTATCAATAGCAATCTTCTTCTCTTAGAAGAAAACTGAAAACCTTATCCAAATTATTGATATGGACAGAAATATTCTGAGTTGGGGGCTGGGATAAGGGTTGGTATAATAGCCACAGGACATGATTTAGTCAATAAAGCAAATTGGTTTAAGTGAAAGTAGAACAGTAATTGCAAGCATGATTGAGAATAAAGTAATTGCAATCTGATGTGAACCTAATATAAATCCCAGTTTGCTTGGAATTATTACAATATATTATTTATTACATTAAAGCTACAGCGTCAGAGGGGTAGCTGCGTTAGTCTGTATCCACAAAAACAACGAGGAATCTGGTGGCACCTTCAAGATTTAAGATTTATTTGGGCATAAGCTTTTGAGGGTTAAAAAAAACCTTACTTCTTCAGATGCATGTTTTGTTATCCCATTTTTTCAGTTTGCATCCTCCTAATGCGTAAGTCTTTGTAACTGTGGAGACTTTAGATAGTGCATGAAGTGCAGCGTGGAGACTTGATTGTCTCTCCATTGTTGACTTTAATTTGTCCTGTGTTGTGAGAGAGATTTTCCTTGTTCTCCAAAGGTATTTCCTCTGGATGAGGGAAATCAGCCTCTAATATATTGTTAAGCAGAAAGCCCCCGGGAACTCCTATCCTAGTTGATGTGAATCCTTCCTTTATCCTCTTATAAGAATTGAATTATACTTCAGGTCTGGGAAATGTACTTAGGGTGTCACAGCAAAATACAAGGTGGAACAGATTGTTTAGCCTAAGTAGTTTTGGGAGTAGACCACATCCACCCTGACTGAATTGGCCTAGTCAGCACTGGTTCTCCGCTTGTAAGGTAACTCCCTTCTCTTCATGTGCCAGTATATTTAGGCCTGTATTTATAATTTTCACTCCATGCATCTGAGGAAGTGGGTTTGTTTAAACCACGAAAGCTTATGCCCAAATAAATCTGTTAGTCTTTAAGGTGCCACCGGATTCCTCATTATATTAAAGCTACAGTTTTTCCACTTATTCATTTGTGATACATTTAACACCTTTTCCATGGTACATATGCATACTCAAAAGGTACAGGTTAGATATGCTTTCACTGTTACACAGTTACTGTACTCATCCACACAATATTGTAATAGTAATGGTATTTCTGTGTAGATTTATAAGCATAATTCTAATCTACACCATAGATGGCACTAAATGGTGCAGTAACTCTGATTTTGGTTTGTTTTACTAGAAAGTAACTGCTGGTAACAGTCTGGGATTATCATGCTTTATCAACAGTTTTACATGGTTATGTTAACCTAAAATGAGTCTGAGTTTGAGCTTTCTACCTTAAGGGTAAAAAAAGTGAATTTGAGCACTGAAAGTGTGCTGCAAATTCAAATGGAAACTCAGCAAGAGGACTACAAAGAGAACTTGAGGGAGGGTTCTAACACCCAGTCCAAATTTGCAGCTAAGTGCCTTCATCTGTATCAGCAAATGTAAAGCTTTCAAGGTTTGGGAGTAGAAGAATGCCAGAGCCAGCTGGGAAAGCTGGAGTTGTAAAGGGCACTGGGAAAACCCTCACATGGCTTCGAAACTGAACACTATAGACTGTGTCCCCGTTTTGCTTTATTGAACTCAAGAACTGGAGAAGATGATAGCAAGGAAAGATGCTGTGTCAGAGGAATGGGAGGAGAGAGAATTCAATCTGACTGACTTTAGTGGGAGTTGAGAATGCTTGACATCTTTCAGGATCCAGAAAGTATCAAGGCACCTGTAAAGTATCAACACGCCATTAAACCAACAGTGATAGGCTAAAGGTGTGTGTAGGACTTCCTCCAAAATACATTTGGACAAGGGGCTGCCGGCTTTACATACGGTTGAAAAGGAAACATTTCAGAAACATTCCCTGGAAGAGAGAGCAGCTGATGAACATCCACATTTTGGGTTGCCAGCTCTGTGTAAGTTGCTGTTTTTTCTGAGTATAGTCAATTCCTTTGGAGTGCTGTCTCTGTTGCCGCTGCATTGTAAGCTCCCTGCTGGCTTTTTCTTAGGCACATGATTTAAGTTGCCTGTTTTGGTTGGTTGCACTCCATTTTGATTGATTGCAGACCCTTTTCTGGGTAGCAGAATAGCTGTCAAGGTCTCAGAGAGGCATGGTACGCCCGAGTGCAACTGCACGTTTTCTGTTCCCTTTGGGATCTTAGTATACCGTATATAATCAGGGGGTGGATAAATGGGGACTGACGGTATTAGCATTTGGGGGGTTGCTAATTATACTAGTAGTTGCACTTCTGAAATGAGTTTCTACTTACAGTTTGTTCCAAAGGCAGTTGTGTAAAAGCCATCAGACTAAACTAGCTCCTTAGGGGGCAAAGCAACCCTAGTTTATTTTAATGGGTTCTTGTCAAATAACTGATTGGAATAAATGAAAGAGCTCTTGGAGCCTGAATATTTCATGTAAAGCTTTCCAATAAAGAACAGGATTGATTTGGAAATGTCACTTGTGATCTAAACACTTCTACAGTGAAAATATCAGGATCTAATTAGTAACAAACCATTTTTCTTTCATTTATTCTTAGGTTTTCTGAGTTCTTGATTTTCTACTTGGTGTTAAAACTAACCAAACTGGCCATAGAGTCATAGCCTGGTCTACACTGGGGGGGTGGGGGGGAAGAATCGATCTAAGTTACACATCTTCAGCTATGTGAATAACGTAGCTGAGGTCAACATGCTTAGATCTACTCACTGCAGTGAGTCAACTGCTGATGCTGGCCCATCGACTCTGTCTGTGCCTCTTGGCCTGGTGGAGTACAGGAGTCGATGGGAGAGCACTCGGGGGTCGATTTATCGCATCTAGACTAGACACGGTAAATCACATCTAGACTAGATAAGGCTAGAAGGAACCAACAGATCATCCTGTCTGACCTCCTGTATACCACAGACCACTAGCACCACCCGCATATTAAACCCGTATCCCACACAGACCTGTGCAAACCGTCTGGATATTGCTGTTTCTGACATTCTGAATAAACTCATTCCAAGGAGCAAAGGAAATGCAGTGTCAACTCACTGATTCAAAATGCTTGGCCTGACAAGAGGCACCATCCTAGTGACGTGTGCTATCTCCTTCACTTCCTTAGTGACTGGCTCCAGCTGTCAATGGGCCCCAAAGTCTCAAGCTGCACAAAGTGCAAATTCTTTATTTGCTTCTATTTTCACTCATCCCTTGATCTCCCAAAATGCTGGGACTCAGTTATTTAGTCTCCTTGTTTTGTCTCATACTGGGTGAAATTCACCCCAATGCAGAGATCCACCATGGAGTATGTACCAAATAGCAAGGTGTAAGTTAAAAACATTAGTTAGGGAAATGGACTGGTCTGAAGAACTCAAGGATCTGAATGTGGAGGAGGCTTGGAATTACTTTAAGTTAAAGTTGCAGGAAATACCTATATCCCAAGAAAGGGGGGTGAGGGGGATTGTAAGGAAGAGGTGCAGACCAGATTGGATGTACAAGCATCTTGAACAGGTGATTAAGAAAAGAACAGCCTATAAGGAATAGAAGATGGGATGGATCAGCAAGGAAAGCTACCTCTTGGAGGTCAGAAAGAGCAGGGAAAAAATGAGAACTGCCAGAAGCCAAGCGAGTTGGGCTTGCAAAGGAAATAAAAACCTTTTACCATTGGTTTTATAGCTCGATAAATAAAAAGAAAACAGGGGAAGAAGTGGGACTGCTAATTACTGAGGATAAGGTGGAGATTAAAGATAATCTAGGTACGGCCCAGCATCTAAACATATGCTTTGTCTCAGATTTTTAGAAGGGGGAACTTGTCAGGCTGGAAGGAGGGTACCAGTGGATTTCCTCAGGGATTGGTCTTAGGACTAATCTTACTTAACATTTTCATTAATGACCTTGTACAAAAAGTGGAAGTGTGCTAATAAAATTTGCAGATGACACAAAATTGGAAAGAATTGCCAATATAGAGGAGCACCAGGGTATCATACAAGAAGTTTTGGATGACCTTGAAAACTGGAGTAAAAGAAATGGGATGAAATGTAATAGTGTAAAGTCATGCACATAAGGACTAATAACAAGATTTTTTGCTGTAAGCTGGGGACATATCAGTTGGAAGTGACATGGGAGGAGAAAGATCTGGCTGTTCTGGTTGGTCACAGAATGACTATGAGCCTCCAATGTGATGCAGCTGTGGAAAAATGCTAATGCAGCCCTAGAATTCATGAGGCAAGCTATTTCCAGTAAAGATAAGGAAGCATTAGTACCATCATATAAAGTAGTGGTGAGATCTCATGTGGACTACTGTGTGCAATTCTTGTCTCCCATGTTTAAGAAAGATGAATTCAACCCAGAACAAATCCAAAAAAGGTCTATTAGGATAATCAGAGGAATGGAGAGCCTACTTTACAAGAAGAGATTTAAGGAGCTTGACTAGTTTAGCCTGACAAAATGAAGGATGAGGGGATACTTCAGAGGAATAAACACCATGGAGAGAGCACAGTTATATCACCATTGGCCCTTAACTTACATAATGCTAACAGACACTGGTCAGCAGCAGCTGAGATCAAACCTGGGACCTCTGGAGCTTAATACACGACTCTTTACTCTACTGCATGAACTAAAAGACACATCTCTTAGTCAAAACAATAGCAGGCTCATCAATCTTCAGTTGATCTAGGTGCCACTAGAAGGGGGCAGAGTGCCACAGCAAGCAGGCACGAGTTTCAGTCACACAAGAACAAATGGATGTAAACTGGCCGTCAGTATGTTTAGGCTTGAAATTAGACGAAGACTTCTGACCATCAGAGGAATGAAGTTCAGGACCAGCCTTCCAAGAGAAGTAGAGGGGGCAAAAAAATGAACTTGTTTTAAGACTGAGCTTGATAGATTTGTGGTGGGATGGTATGACGAGATTGCCCACGGTGGCACATACGGTGACCAGACAGCAAGTATGAAAAATCAGGATGGGGTGGGGGCGTAATAGGAACCTATATAAGAAAAAGACCTATAAATTGGGACTGTCCCTATAAAATCGGGACATCTGGTCACCCTGGGCACATGGTCCATCCATGACCACTATAAGCAAATATCTCCAATGTCTGGGGAGAGCTCTGAGTAACTATAGAGAATTCTTTCCCATGTGTCTGTCTGGTGGGTCTAACTGATCGCCGTATTTGGGGTCAGGAAGAAATTCCCCCCCAGGTCAGATTGGCAGAGACCCTGGAGGGGGGCGGGGGTTGCCACCTTCTTCAGTATTGGGTATTGGTCACTTGCTGGTGTGAATTAGAGTAAGTGGTGGTTTCTCTGTAACCTGAAGTCTTTACATCAAGATTTGAGGATGTCGGTAACTCAGAAATTCTGGACTCACTAGTGCAGGAGTGGATGGATGGTTCTGTGGCCTGCGATGTGCAGGGGGTCAGACTAGATTATCACGAAGGCCCCTTCTGGTCTTAAGGTCTATGAGTAAGTGGGAGTTAATTGAGGCATAGGCCTTATGCTGGCCCTGTGCAGGGAGGTGAATTTCATTGATGAGCAGAGTTTGGAAAGTGTTGGGGTGAGCTTTGAGCCATGTTTCCAGGCAGGAGAGAGAGAGAGTGAGTGTGTGTGTGTGTGTGAGAGAGAGAGAATTTGTTGTGGTTTATTTTCTTGTAGTCTAGGTCCATGTGCTCTCCTGGTTCTTAACTAATGAGGGCTGTACAGTTTATTTTATCTTTTTCATAAGAGAAATGGACTGACAGTTGTAAACTCATCTTCCAGAGGATCATGAAGATTTCATAAATCTGGTGTCTGATTCAAGTGGTGATGATGATGCCATGTGAGCCGGCTTCTCTGTCCTCGTTAAATTCTGGTGCACAATACAAGGCCAGGTTATTCCACAAAGATAAAATAAAGCACGCAGTATGTCCATCAAAGAGAGTTGTGCAAGCAATGGCCCAATTTCCACAAGCCTCTAGAGAATGGCTTCCAGTCTTTTTCACTTGAAAATAGTCAGTAATTTCTGTGAAGAGTCCTTTTCTAGCTGGGCCACAGAGCTGAAACACAGTTTTTAATAGAGTAGCAAATGTGGCGTAACCTGATACCTCTAGGGGGGAGACATGCAGAGCTGGTCAATAGGAAAGAAGGTGGGAAGGAGCAAACTATTAGGCCATGGCAATACTCTCTGTGGCATTAGCATGAACCTTGAAAGTGTTATTGCAGATGCTCAGAAAAATAAGTCACATGAAAAGCTATTGCAAATGCTGATCTAGTCATTAAACTGTCCGTATATGTATTCTACCACGAGTACACTTTACTTCATTTTAATAACTTCCGACTGCTTGTCAAATGGCTCAGAAACTTTCCTATTTAACTAATAGGAAGAAGGTGTGCTGGAGTTCTGTAGCATTCTCCTGTAAATCCAAAGTCTCCTGGAAAGGGAAAAGCTGTTAATGTTGCCTGACGGTGCACTGCAGTAAAACAGCAGAGTCAGAATTAGAGAGTAATTGTGACAGTTCAGAAAACACAGTGACAGTTCAGAAACTGCAAAAAGCATATTTCCTCAGGCTCTGTTTTCTGAAAGTCGTAATGCACATTTTAGTGTTAGGAGGGAAATCAAATAGCTCTGTGCATTTTGGGTAGCTCCCACTGAGTGTCACATGGCTTGAGTATCTCACTCCAGGGAGGGATGGCACTACCATTTTCAGTTCAGCCACTTTCTATTTTTAACAATGTTTACAGGGGAGACTTTCAAACTAAGATTTCAGAATAGCTGAATGATCAAAACAGTCATGCAATAATGTCAGAACTGGAGCTGTAGAATTATTAGCTGCACGTGTCAGAATTGTATAATTATATAGGAATAATGTCAGCACACTAAATCTGCAAACCCATTAAGAGTTAATGTTAAAAACCATACAAGCATGTGTGCGTTCGTCTCTCTAACAAATTAGTTCAGCTTTCTGACTCAGAAATCCCTCCCAGATTGGCAGAGCTGCCTCCGATTTACTCTAGGGAATGTATTAGCTTTTTAATTTAGTCTTCTATTTATAGAAGAACCAACAGGACTGTAGTTTGTTTAGAACTGCAGAAAAATGATAGTTTTGCTTGACACTCAGTTCCATACAAAATAGCAAGAAAGTGTCTCATTTTAAAGAGCACCATAACTGCTCATGGGGCTGGAGTGAGTGCTGTAAGGAAAAGGTCAGAAGTCACATTGTCTGAGTTTATGGATAATGAAGTTGCCCCATCCAAAAATAATAATATACCTCTTCCTCATGTTTCAGACGGGGTGTCTGCAGGCAGACTGAAGCTGCCCCAAATCGATATGCTTCCTTGATTTTTTTTTTCCCACCTGAATGATGGAGGGTTCTCCCACTATGAGGGGTCCAGCAAGGGGCAGTGCAGCACCCCTCCTCTTCTACAACTGGAGAGAGAGTCTTCCTCCACTCCCTGTCTCTAGATGAAGAGAGTGCTACCTTCCCTTCCTCCCTTCCCCTCACTGGCAGGACTCACCTGCTGAATCTCAAGTGAGGGTAGCAGAAGATGATGGTGCCTGGCAGGATTGTTCAGACTCCCAGGCTCCCTTCCAGGAAGTGGAATGAGAGAAGTGAAAAACTAAGAAAAATACCTTGTATTTAGGTCTGATGCTGGGAGCACCTTTCCCAGACCTGAGGTTGAGCTCTGTGGCTCAAAAGCTGGTGTCTCTCCCCAACAGAAGTTGGTCCAATAAAAGATATTCCCTCTCCCACCTTGTCTCTATGGAAAGCAGAGGCAGGGAAAAGTGGGTGACAAATGGAGAAGAAAAATAAATATGGAGGAGACCGACAGATTCTGATCACCTCACTCTGCAGAAAGTCCCACTGCAGTCAGTGACACAGCATGTGGGGTACGGGTGTCCAGATGTGATCTACAATGCATAAGCACCCGGAACAGTGGAGAGACCTGTACTAACATATTGCACTAAAATCCACAGTAGGGACCCTCCCTCGCAAATCCCTGAGTGCTTATCCCTGTGCAGGGACAGGAACCGTGGCCAGACACTTGCAACAAATAAGAAATGGAAAAAAAGAAATGGAAAAAATGATACATGCAGGTTAGACACACAGGTATCCCTGCACCTTTATGTGACAGTGACATACACGATATAAATTCCACTTGACCAGCTCCAGTCACTTGCTGCTCTAAATCATCTCTACCTGGGTGTCTTTTGACGTTTCAAGCCTCTGCATAGCTTTGAGATGGTCGCCATTTGAAAAAAACCCAAAACCTATTTCAGCAATGTTTTCTTCTTTCCCCAAAAGTGTGTGTTGGGGATTGAGAATGACACTTGCTATATACAGTCCTGCAGCGATGAGTTTTAAGTCTAATCTCTTGCAAACTACCTCAGTTGGACTGCACCTGATTTATCTCACAGAAGAGCTGGAACCCATAGATTGCACTGAAAGAGAATTTGTGAGCAGTCTGGGCCATGGCAGATCAGTTCTTAAAATAGAAAAACTACCTTACATAATTTCTCTAGAAGTTTTCTAAACAATTATTCTGATATTTCTGTCACTCACATGCTTGTATGTGGTTATTAAGGCAACCTTGGAAACTAACAGTGTTCTAAAATAACTTTCATTTAGGGAGCAGAGAATCCTGTGGCACCTTATAGACTAACAGACGTTTTGGAGCATTTAAGGGTTTATCTACATGGGGACACTTAGGAAACTTACTCCAAATTAACTTAATAATGCATCACACCATCATGGATCTTGTTGATGTACTTAGCGCTAGTCTACATGGAGACACAAATTAATCTGAATTAACTTGCAGAGTGGATTTGTTAAACCATACTAAATCCCTGTGTATGGATGCTTTTATTCAGAATTAAAGTGGTCTTAATTCAATTTAATTTCCAAAGAGAATATTTGTATGTCTGTACACACATAATTTACTCTGAATATATGTGGCAATATTAAGGGCTTTTTTGGCCACATTACTCATTTTTCCATAAAACATCTGTGTGGATGCTTTTATTGAGATTTAAGGTAGCATTAATTTGGTTTAGTTCATTAAAACAAAGCAAGTTAACTTTAATTCTGAATAAGAACAGCCACACAAGGGTTTTATTTGGTTTAACAAATCCGCTTTTCTAGTTAATTCAAATTAACTTACCTAAATACATCAAACAAATGCATGATGGTATGGTGTACTATTAAGATGTTGTCAACATTAATTTGGTGTGACCTGCCTATCGTGCCTGAACTTTTCCCACGTGTGAATAATGTGGTCAGGAAAATTATTATATAACACAGGGGTTGGCAACCTTTCAGAACTGATGTACCGAGTCTTCATTTATTCACTCTAATTTAAGGTTTCGTGTGCCAGTAATACATTTTAATACTTTTAGAAGGTCTCTTTCTATAAGTCTATAATATAGAACTAAACTATTGTTGTATGTAAAGTAAATAAGGCTTTTAAAATGTTTAAGAAGCTTCATTTAAAATAAAATTAAAAAGCAGAACCCTGTGGACCAGTGGCCAGGACCCGGGCAGTGTGAGTGCCACTGAAAATCACCTTGCATGCCACCTTCGGCACACATGCCATAGGTTGCCTACCCCTGATATAACCACATGTGTACGTTTTGTGTGTGTACACATATGATCAACTTCCCTGTGTTGCACCATGTATATGTAACCAACTCCTTCCCCTTCTCCTTTTCAAACATCCTTAGTCCTTTCAGTTGTGGGCGGTTTCTTATCTCAGGCTTTCAGAAATCAGCTCTTCCTTCGCTCAGAAATGTCGTGCTTTGCAGCCTATGTGGAGCTGTTATGAATTAGGGCCCCAGTGGAATGATTATTTCTCTAAATTCCCTTTCTCTTCCTAACTGGTCAGAATTGGGATAAGCTGGAGAAATGGCTGGGGAGTTAAACCTGACACCTCTGTAATGCTTAATTTTGGAGTTTAAATAAGTAAAAGAGAGAGACTCCTAGGTCTTTAAGGGAATATCCACCACCATTCTGCTGCTGTTGTTTTTTTGTTGTTTTAGAGAGAGTAATGCTGAATGGCAGGAACTCCCGACTGAGGCCCAGAGAGTGAGCTCAGCCATCACTGCCTCTTGATGTCAGACTGCTGTTCCCTTTCGCTAGGAAACGCATCCACGTGGATTCAGGGACGCTTGTTCCTCCCAAACTTGCACATACAACAGTAACTCCATCCTTACTGAGTGACACAAAATGTAACACAAGGTGACAGAGTGACTGTGGTCTGATTCACGTTGCCTGTCTAGGAAGCTTACATCTGACCCAGTTCACTAGGTTTGTCTCTATGAAGTGCAATACCTGTTGAGAAAACATCATGTTTTCTTTCCTCTTTTAATCCAAACTGTTGAGATCAGCAATGGTCACTTATTGTCATATGGCAACACTAATATTCTCTGATACAGAGTAAGGCAGCAAAACAATACATTCCAAATTATAGAGTAATTTTAGCAGCTGTAGTCATTAAGTTAAAAGTCCCACTAATCAGTAGAGCCTTATTTGTAGGGCCCTAACAAATTCACGGTACATTTTGGTCAATTTCATAGTCATAGGATTTTTAAAATTGTAAATTTCATTATTTTAGCTATTTAAATCTAAAATTTCACAGTGTTGTCATTGTAGCGGTCCTGACCCAAAAAGGATTTGGAGAGTGAGGGGGCTTGCAAGGTTATTGTAGGCGGGGTGCGGTACTGCTACCCTTACTTCTGCACTGCTGCTGGCAGTGTTGGCTGCTGGCTGGGAGCCCAGCTCTGAAGGCAGAGCTGCCGCCACCAGCAGTGCAGAAGGCACAGTATGGTATTGCCACCCTTACTTCTGCACTGCTGCCTGTAGAGCTGGGACCTCAGTAAGCAGCCACCACTGCCTGGCCACCTAGCTCTGAAGGCAGTGCAGAAATAAGTGTGGCAATACCATGAGCCCCCTGAAATAATCTTGTGACCCCCCCTGCAACTCCGTTTTGGGTCAGGACCCACAATTTGAGAAACACTGGTCTCCCCCGTGAAATCTGTATAGTATAAAGTAAAAGCACAAAAAAGACCAGATTTCATGGGGTGAGGAGACCAGATTTCACTGTCCATGACAAATTTTTCAAGGCCATGAATTTGGGAGGGCCCTATTTATTTGGTTCTGATAATTTAATTGGATTTTTTAAAATTACAGAAAAGAATCATAATCCTGCAACAGTGTCTTACTTTTAGCATTTCTTACATTAACTGTAGAGGAATTATTATTGAAAGCCTCTAATATTCCCTCCTCAAAAAGGGAGGGGAGCATTTTCAAAGGAAATAATATAAAACTTAGCTCTGCTGGGAGAAAAGGCAGGGAGCCTGGGGTGAGGGAAACTGTTATGTTCCTGTTGTTAAAATAGGTCACTTAAATGTGCACCTAGTAGTTCTCCTTATTTAGTGCATTTAGAGACCTAGAGCCCTTCAAATATTTTGCAAAGCATAGTTCCATTTCAAGTCCTGCAAAATGGTAACTTTGCAATTTCAAAATTGTTTACAAAATTATGTTTCAATTTTGCAAACAACTCCATTTATAATCCTGTGTCTTCCCTTCCATTTACTAGTGTTAACTGCTTTTTAAAGAGGCTGCATGTGCTGTTCACGAGACACTTTGTTTGTTCTCCTATAGCGTTGTTAGAACACCACTGAACAGGCCCCAGAAACACTCCCCAAGCAGGGCGTCTGGGACAACAGCCCTGACAGTATGTCTACACTGGTGGAACGGGGTGACTGCAGCATGGTTAGACATGGGGGCTTTAGGCTTCTTTTATGTTTATGCCTGTTGAATGGTGACACAAGAGGGGGATACCATATTATGCTCGGGGTCCAGAAGGAGGCTATCATATTTGTGCCAGTGGAGCGGATATGGTTCCTATGTGGTATCTGTGCTGGTAGGGACAGGGCCCATATCCATGCCCAAGGGCATAGTTCCTCTATCTGTGCAGTCAGAGGTGGGAGTGGGGGGCAGGCTGTGCTCCCATATCTATGCGGGTGGGATGGATCCTCTAGCAACGATGTCACTGACAGAAAAAGCTACGCCATTTCCAGACTGTAGAGAAATTCATCATTCTCCAGCTGTCTGCATGCTCCAGCCCAAAATGAAATATTGAACAGAAAGAATTGAGTTGACAAGGTCTATGCCAGATGTTCATACAGATACTGTGGGTTGTTTTCTGTCCTACTGCCTCTATACTTGTAACTTCAACTAAATGTGCAAAAGTAACAACCCTCACCTGCACCTTAAACATTAGTAAGTGAATGAAGAGTTTAGGTCACATGCCATACAGCAGTCAAGCTCGTTCGAACCAGCAGGCCTTGAGAGGCCAAGGATAAAATGGGTAATGGAGCCCACACTAGCCTCCCAGTTGTCAAGCTGACGTCTCCAGCTGCTGACCCTGAGGATTTCCACCTTAGAACCTCAGGCAAGGGACTTCCTGCTTAGCACCTGTCTCTGTCCTGAAATGCAGCGTTGGGTGGGGGAGGGCATAGATGTAAAAAACATCTCAAGTGAGTTTGGTTGTGTTATGGGGATGGGGGAATTAATTGCGTGTTTGATAAATAGGGTAATTCTCCCTTTTATGAGCTATTGATCAGAGCAGGACTGTAAAGCACAGTTGTGTCTACCTGGCAATGTGGCTTGATCAGGTTTTAATGTGGACACTGAAACCGCGTTCTACAGTGTTTGAGTATTGATGGCAGGAAGCAGGTTTCTGCAAATCACGGAATGCACACTGCCATTTGTTTACTTTGTGGGCCTCTATCTCGGGCCCCTCAGGGAACACGTGTCTTCTGAGAGTAAATCTGAGTGATTCCTGGAAAACCACATGTCAGTTTGATGGAAACGGCTGTGAAACCAGTAACAGCGACTGTAAGCAACAGGGGGAAATGTTTATGCTTTTCTCGTGGGCGTAATTCACCATATGGATGGTGTGGGGCTCAGGTCACCTGCTGGGAGAAGACAGACAATATTCATGCAGTCTGCGTCTGCTAGTGTAATCACTGAGAACGCTCATGCTTGAGAACGCACTTGCTGGGCAAGGCAAGACTGATTCATTGAGGGGGAAGCATTAGAAGGTGCTGTGTTGTGTAGCAGAGCTTCTCTGCACTGGCTGTTAGCTCTGTAGCTGATGCTGTCAAAGAACCCCAGTCCTGTGACGTGCCAAACATGGTAACTCTACAATTTATTCCCAAACTCCCACCGTGCCCTTCCCCCTAAAACCAAGGTGAAAATCTTGAATCCAGCCCCCAACCCCAGTGCCACTGATGTACTAAATAAACAGGAATGCTGAGCTCTGCACCCAGCTCTCACTACAGTGTTATGTACCCAGTTAAGGCTATGTTCTTTATGATACAAGACCCTCCTGTTTATCTGCCATACACCCAGTCACATTGTGTAGTCTCTGACCCAGACTGCAATCCATTGGTGAATTCTGAAAGGACATTTGTCGTCACTTTCCCGTCTCATGCCATTCTTTCTGCACTTCATTCTGCACAGTCTCCCAGTGAGATGTATAAACATTCAAAACGTCCTTCAGAGTCCTTACTCCTGTACTGTTTTTCTCGTGCAATTCTGACATAAGGCACCTTTACAGAGACAAGGTGGGGAAGGTAATACCCCTTATTGGACCATCTTCCACTGGTGAGAAAGATGAACTTTGAAGCCACACTGGGCATGTCTACACAGCAAAGAGAGCCTGCGGCTGGCTCATGCCAGCTGACTCAGTCTTGCGAGGCTCTGACTGCAGGGCTGTTTCATTGCTGTGTAGCCTTCTGGGCTCATGTTGGAGCCCAAGCTCTGGGACTTTCCACCCAGCCCACAGAGTCGTAGATCCCAGCCTCAAGTCCAAGCCCAGAAATCTACACAGCAATGGAACAGCCCTGCAGCCCGAGCCTGCAGGTGTCTAGCTGCTGTGTAGACAGACCCACAGAACTCTTCTTCAGATCTGGGAAAGGTACTCCCAGCATCACAGCTAAGTGGAAGGTGGAACAGATAGCAAAAGTAGTTATCACATACTGTAAGGGGCCATTCAAGGAAGAGTGGCTCATGAACACTTCTTCAGTCATAGGACAAAAAGAGGGGGTTAGGAATGGGTTACAGACTGGATTTATGTCTGTAACCCACAATCCCCACCTCTCTGTGCTGTGGCTGCAGAAGTGTTAATAGGCCACTCTGTCTTAAATGGTTCCTTACACTATGTGCTGACTACTTCTGCTAAACAACCTGTTCCACCTTGTGTATTTAGCTGTGAGGCTGGGAGTTCCTTTCCCAGATCTGAAGAAGAGAAGTTGGTCCAATAAAAGATATTACCTCACCCACCTTACCTCTCCAATATCCTGGGACCCACATGGCTACAACTACACTGTTTATATATTGAGCCTTTGTCAACAGTAAATGAGTTCAGAGCGGGAAGCCCTGACCCAAGACTTTACAAATGATTAGTGAACCAAGCTGCCTGGGAAGGAACAAACATGATTCTTTAGATACTTTATAAAAGGGATTTTTTTAAAAATGTTTTTTGTCCTCTCACTACCTTGTAAAGCATGTGATCTATGGTTTCCAACAGCATGGCTGGGGTGAACTGAGCTGTCACTTTGAGGCAATTGATGAGAAGCTCACAATCTCCAAACCAACAAGGTGTCCGGTGGCCCCTTAAAGACTAACAGATTTATTTGGGCATAAGCTTTCGTGGGTAAAAAACCTCACCACGAAAGCTTATGCCCAAATAAATCTGTATCTTTAAGGTGCCACCAGACTCTTTGTTGTTTTTATGGATACAAACTAACATGGCTACCTCCTAATACTTGTCACAATCACCACAGTCCTACCCTTAGGAAATGAAGGTTGAAGTGATTAATTCTGAGAAGCATTTTCAGTTTATCTGGGTGAAAATTAATGTTCCAAATACAGATGTCTGTTCTCCCTTTGATACCTGTGCAATTTCATGTCAAGAGAACAGACTCCAGAGTAGAAACATACTTGGGTACACCGGCCAAATC
The DNA here is from genome assembly GCF_003597395.2 of Chelonoidis abingdonii. NCBI lineage: Eukaryota > Metazoa > Chordata > Testudines > Testudinidae > Chelonoidis > Chelonoidis abingdonii. The sequence goes on along the minus strand of NC_133791.1, from coordinate 603,503 downwards.
TTTCTCCTATGTAGTTCACACGTGTGCAGCCAAATTTTCAGAAGCATTCACTAATGTTGTGTGCTCTGAGTGCTCAGCATGAGACAGCAGGTACTCGATTTCCAGAGGTGGTGAGCCCTCCAGTCTTTGTTGAATCAGGTTAAAAGTATTTTTCTAGTTAGAGCAGCCTTTTGTACTTTTATAGTGTCATTCATCCAAGGGGCTTAAGCATCTCCAAAAGGGAGTATATGGTGTTATCCTCATTTTTTAAAGGGAATTCAGAGGCACAGAAAGGTTAGAGGGCTGCTGACAACTTAAAAACTTCTTCCTGAAAAGGTTTTAACTAGTGTCACAAGTAACACATGAGAATCTTCTTATTGAAGGAGATGAAAGAAGGAAGTTTCTTCTGTCTTTGTAGTTTATTTGCTGCATGTGACAGCACCTTGAGTGCAATCACTTCCACCGTTTCCCCTCTCTATCCTGTTAGGCACTGATCCAGTAGCTTGTTGCATGTGGGCAGACTCCCACACAAAGCCCCCTTTCCATCAGTGAGGCTCTGTGTGGGTGCAGCATTCTGCCCATGCACTGCGGGTGGTAGGATCAGGACCCTGGTCAGTGCTCCCTGTTAGGTGGGTCTGTCACACAGCAGCAGGGACAGAAAAAGCATATTTTAAAAACAAAGTGTGATTGTAAAACCAGCAAAATAGTGAAGCCCACCCAGGGAAGGGGTGATATCTGAACCTGTTTGTGACACATTTAAAAAAAAGCAAGACTTGATTTACAGTTGCGTGTTCTCGTAGTGACTTGCTCACTGGCACGCAGTGACTTGGAGGAACCTAGGGGAGTGGAGACGAGGGGCCAGTTTTCAGAGGCACTCAACACCAAGGTGCACCCAAGGTGCTGTCCACTTTTGCAAACTTGGTCACAGGAGGCTTAATTTTCACATTTCACTTACACCAGTGCAAATCTAAGTAACTCCATTGATGTCAATGGGACTGCCCATATGCTTAAAGCTCTCAATCAGTACATTGACCTCCAGTCAGTAAGGGGCAGATTGTGATACTCTGAATAATAGCATGTACCAGAAACCGTCCCATTGAAGTCAGTGGGGCTTCCCTTGTTATGGATTATGCCAGGAGGGGCAAAGGCTAACTACACAGTGTTGTGAGGGGTGAATTGATGAGGGAAGAGTGAACACCAGCCTTTGTGTCACTATGAAGAGCATTCAGCAAACAATAAAAACACAAATATAACAAACATTCTAATCTGGCCATCTGCCATCTGTTTCCTCTGCCTCTTTATTCCAATGTTCTTGTCTTTATTACAAACTTCCATGCAGTTTCAGGGAAGATAAATTCTGAGTGCTCACATTACTAGGTTCTGCTGCTTTAGCCATTTTTTTAAAAGGAATATACATTAAACAACTGTTGTTCAGCATATCTTATGGTATTTTGCCTGGGTTTGAAAATGTAAAATTACTAAGCTGTTTAATTCAGCACTTTCTACATAGTTTGAAAACATAACTCTGATTCTGGCTTCTTGTAGCAGTAGTGTGGAAAAATCATTGCAGTTTGGATAATTTAAGCTCTGTTTGTTGCTAGTGTGATAGAAGTTCTATATCTGTAGCATTCATCTAACAAGTTAGCTGAATTGCTTTGCACTCCTGTATAGTGCAGGACCTGCATCTGGACGTTTGTCAGCTCCTTTCTGACGAGTTACCTGTATTCATCTGACAAGTTGCTGTAATTCCTCTGTCATATTACCTACACTTCCCAGAAATGTTGTCTCCTTCCTTTCTGGGATGGCACCTGCCATTGAAAAGATAGCTGAGTTCTGCTATTTTACTAAGACATCTTATCTAACTTGCACATAGACTCTATGCAGGTGAAGAATGACTTTATTTTTCTTCAATTAATTGTTAACCTTAAATATCTCCCCTAAACCCTTGCTGGTTTACTGGTACTTCATTTTTTTAAAATTCTCTCAGAAAATGAGTGTAGCTGCTAGGTATTAATGTTACCATCTGGTTTGTTTACAGGAAGTCTGGGAATAGCTTTGGCTATGGTATGTCTTCCTCATGGCACCGATATGGTATTTAGAAAGAAACAAGGATTCCAGTTGTTTCATCCATCTCCTACTTAGTGCCCATCTCTATTCTCCATTGTGTTTCTAACCCTCACAATGAGGCCAATAAAATCTGTTCTTTATATTCAAATGAACACACATGGCTCCCATTGTACCACCAACATCTTTCCAGACTGACGCACCCATCCCAGGAACAAGCTATGTTTTTAAGAAACCTTTTTTTCCCAGGGTAGGTAGAAGGGAAGCTCTGAGTCTAACTTCTCGAAACTTTCAATAATATTTTCAGTTTTTCAGATCTCAAGCATCAAGGCAGGAGTTGAGTTCCACATGCCTCAGGGAGGGAACTTCCTTTCACTGTGTCTAGCATTGCACTAAAGCAGGGGTCCCCAACGCGGTGCCCGCAGGCACCATGGCGCTCGCCGGGGCATCTAAGTGCGCCCATGTACTGGCCAGCGGATGAGCATCCGCCGAAATGCCGCTAACAAGCTGCGTCATCCAGAGGCGTCACTGCCGATTTTCGGCGGTATTTCAGCAGCGACGCCTCTGGACGATGCTACTTGTTGGTGGCATTTCAGCAGCGACGCCTGTTAACGTTGCCGCTTGGCGGAATTTCGGCGGTTGCTCGTCCACTGCCACGGTCCTCCGTGGCTCGTCGTCTGGCGCCCGCCAGACGAAAAAGGTTGGAGATCACTGCACTAAAGCATCAGGAATTAGCCACTACTGGAGTTGGAATACCAGATGTGATATATTCTTATGACTCATTGATTTGTTTGTTCAGCCCTGACAATGTGCTTAGTGCTGAAGTCAGCAGAGAAATAAAGGTTCCTGGCTTCCAATAGCTTATAGTATAAAGACAGATCATGGCAAGGCAGAACCCAGTGGGAAAGTAAGAGTTGGGATCATGTACAGCTTTTGTTGTTCCTCCTTTGGTATAATATCTATAGACTTGTTTCTTGAGGACATCATGGAAGAACTGCATTTTGAAGCAGCATGAGAGCTAGGAAAAAACAGCGATTAGGTGAGTCAGGAAGGTCATTCATTCTACATATAAGCAGCAGCATGCATAAACGAATGGGGAAGGAAAGATATGAGGCATCAAAGCTTCCATGCTGACCAATATGGTTCCCCCGGTGCCATGGTTCCCTTCCAGGAAGAGAGATTCAGGAAGTTTCATTGATTCATTTTTGTGGAAAATGTACCTTTTCACTCCACCTAACAGCAGTCTGACACCCAGGAGCGTTGGGAAGAAAATACATTTTGTTTCTTAGCTCCATTGACATGATCTGTGCCAAGGTGACATTAATACCTCTGTCACATGACTGTGGTTAATATCCTCTGATTCCATTGGTTACTCTTACAAACATGTTTTCTGGAAGATCTTTCCCCCTGGGCATTTTCCCTGTCCTGCTTGAAACTTCCAGCTTCCTCGGCTACAGATTTAGTTCTCTCACTCACACAAAGTCTTGGCATTTGAGCAGGTGAGTGGTGAGACTGCCCTGATTAAAGTTTAATGAGACGTGGTATTATCGAAGGCCCTTTAGAGTCTGTGCTGCATTCATCAGTGGATGTCTCAGCGGGTTTTGCGTGGGTGAGTCCCATCTCTCCTAACACGAGGTCAGCCTCTCTTACAGCCTGCACACGGTGAGTGGGTGACTCAGGCCAAGGGGGGGAAATGGGAAGGGAATTAATTTTATCTCCAGCAGCTGGAGCAGGGGTTCCCTTTTAGTTGTTATTTGCATACTTTAGCCATTGGAATTGAATTTGTGCCCATTAAAACTAAATTAGTGCTGCCTGGAATTTCAAATAGGCTCTGGCAGAGCAGCCCTATTAACTCTATCACAGCCCTTTCTCCAGATCCTCTGTCCCTGAAACACAGACACACAATTTGTGCTGGAATCGGCTGCAAGATTCTGATTATTTTAAGTTTCTGAGAATAATTGGAGTGTTGGTGTTAATGATGATATATTTTCAGGGGTTGAAAGCCAGCACAGTGCAGCTCAGAGCTGGTTTAACTTTCTGTGCTTTACAGCAGATATGATGTAAATGAGTAAATAATCAACTTGCTTTACAGGCCTTTTAGCTTTATCAGCCACAATTCTGTCAATTTGTCCCCACTCTGATCTTTTAAAATCTTTGTTTCTCTCACCAGATTGTTCATGCTAACCACCCCCTCCATTCTCTACTGAGCCAGAATCAGTAATAAAAACAACCCTCCCATATAATAAAAGTCTATGGAGTTTAATAGAACCCATAGCATTGTATGGAAGTCAAATAGGGCTCTGTAGAAATTACTCTAAAATGCTATAGAATTCAATATAGAACGAAATATTTTCTATAGGTTTTTTAACCCTCCTGTAGAATTCATTAGCAAGGTTATAGTCTTTGTTCTAGGATCTAGTCTGGTTTTTAAAAATGTATAGAAAATTTCTTTTCTAATTTCTGTAGGATTTTCCATAAGGGTGATTTCAAACTGTAGTCACCAGTCAAACAATAAGTTCTTTCTCTACATCTGGCATGGAGGTGTTCTCATTTATGGTGGATTTTTTTTGAAGATAGCACGTCATTTATTTTGAGAGGGACCTCTCTGGAGGAGAGAGCAGAACATCCCTTTATTGAGGGTGACCTTTGCAGCTGTCACAAATTGGGGAGTCTGCTGTTTGCTCGCTCTCATTCTCTTAATGGGGAGGATCTTTCCTAGTTTCCTCAGTTTAAGAAAAAACAAATGTGTGTCTAAGTAATTATTAAAAGATAAGAAAAGATGTTCTCTGCATGTAACAGAGAACACAGCTCCCTTTGGTACCCACTTAAGAATATTGAGGTTAATAGGCAGAAGGCACAATGTTAATATACACTTAGAAGTGTAAGGGAGAGGGAAATCCCGTCCTGAAAAAAATTGCTACAAACAGTTCAGTGCCTTTTTGTGTCTTGGCTCTGACTGCCTTGATTTCTTTTGCTGAAGGCAGTACAGTCCCATTCAGAGGGCTCTTGATTTCAGTGTGTCACAGTTCAGAGACCTCTGTCTGTGTCCCTGCTCCCTTTCTTCCCTGGCTAGTAGCTGAAAATACTAATGTGAAGAAAATCAGGAGGTTTTTTCTTAGGAAACCACTCATCTTCTGGTTGATACTAAGACGTGCTTTCATTCAGTGACAATACAACCAGTTACTGGAGAGTCTGCATGTCTATGCCCTGGTTCTGAGCAGAGGAGATGCTCCATATGAAGTAAGACAGGCCCTCAGCAGAACAGCGCACACAGCTGGCAGTGTAGGAAGGAGAAGCAACCTCCCCTCCTCCCAGTTACTTGGAAAGAGTTGTGACTTGACTTACGCCTTTCTATTTCCTGCGAAAGGTAGGGCTTTCACTAGTGCCTTCCATTTTCTGGTGGTCTCTTGCTGCAGTTTTAGCTTCTTCCCCAGGTCATTTTGATAGCTTTCAGTCCTGCTTCTGTTGTACTTTTCCAAGTTGTCTTTGGTTTATCACCATCTCTTGCCCTGGGATTCCGGTCCAAAGCCTGTCTTGTTGTGATGTTCATTTCTAGCCATCTCCATTTTCATTCCATAATGTCCTATCCTATCAGTTTCTGATTTGTCCTATCCAGACCTCTTCATTTGTGATTTTTTTTTCTGGCCATCTGATGTTGAGGATTTGTCTAAGGCAGCTGTTTGTAAAAACTTGATGTTTAGATAGCAAGGTCTTGTTAAGTCTCCAAGTTTCACCAACATATGGTAAGACAGAGTTTAAATGGTGTAAAAATATTCAAAGTTTAGTTCACAGGAAAAGGTTTCCATTTTTTCTGATTGGCTTTGGGGTTGCGAAGGCATGTCTGGCTTTGACTATTCTGCCTTTAATGTCTTCATCTGTTCCACTTGTTTTGCTTATGATGCTGCCAAGATATGTGCAGTGTCGAACCTCTTCTTTGTCAGTCCTAGAAAATGTTATTGGTGTTTTGTGTGTATTGATTCTCATGGTTTTAGTTTTCTCAGAGTTGATTTTTCAGCCCTGCTAACTGCACAGGTTTGGAGATCATTTGTTTTCACTTGCATATCTCTGTGGGTATGGGACAGCAGATTGATGTCATATGCGAAGTCGAGGCCTTCAGGTTTGTGTGCGAAAGACCATTGTATACCACTTGGTTGTTCTGTGATCTTTCTCATTACCCAATCTATTACCAGTAGGAAGGTCATGGGTGACATAAGACATCCTTGACTGATGCCAGTAGTTAACTCAAATGGCTTAGTTTGCTGTTGTGTATTACTTGGTATGTCATATTTTCATGGAAGCTCTGAAAGTGTGGAAAGAGCTGTAAGGGGATTTATTTCTATTTTGGTATTTTAACTACAGAATTTTCCAAACTTAAACATTAATCTGGAAATATATAACTGATCCTTTTTATAAAATGACCTTGAGGGACAAGAAATGCATTCTTCTGAGTAGTTTGGAATCCAAAAACCTCCTGACTTTTCAGTTTATTTTCACCTCTTCTTGTTTGTTCGTTTGTTTGTGTTTTATTTTTTCTAAGGGCATTTATATAGAAATGGGAACTTTATTTCTTAGGATTCATCTGCTGCTTATTCTTCCCCTGGTGCCATACCTATCATTTGTGATAGCACAATCTTCTCCATAGCAACTGACTAAAATGTCATGGATAGAAGACAATGGTATTCAGTGTGGAATTAGCAGAAAGAAGAGATCAAAACTGACCAAGCAGAGAACCTGTTTTTGTTTTCATGCACATGCCCTCAACCATGAAAGCCGGGGCAGGAAGAGGAGACAGCTGAGTATTGTATATTGAGGATGAACAAAACGTTTTCAGAGTTTTCTAGGGAACATCAGTGATGCACTACCAAAGCTGGGCAGGTGAAGACTGGTGTTGTTATCCTGCCAATATTACTCAGAGGCATAAACAAGGAATCGATGTTTTAATTTTTAAATCACATTCATGTCTACAGTTTCAAGCAGAAATCCTGAGACAGTACCTAAAATACTATGTCTGTGGTCCCACTGAGAAGAATGCAGCTGTGTGTGCGCAGAGTGCTGTGTTGATCAGTTCAGGTAAAAGTGGAGAAAGTTGCAAATATTCCTTAATCCTTAAAACACTGAATCTACTAATCTACTTGTGCCCTGATTTCTCCCTCTTGTGTAGCACAAGTGCACTAGCCTTCCCCAAACCAATGACTTCTCCATGTCCCCTGACAAGCAGCCACAGTTTCTTAGCTTTCCTTTGGGCAACCTCCATATTGACCCATACCTGTCTTCCTTGCACCCCACTTCCCGATTTCGTTCTAGCTATTGCTTCCTCTTTATCATTGTCAACAGGAGCTACTGCCCAGCTGCCTGTTCCCTCCCATACTCTGGACAGCCCTTTTTTTGCCCTGGAAATCCTCTGTTGTCACTGATGTGCTCAACTTAACCAATCTCCCAGATGCTGAGTTAGTGGAACCTTTCAGCCTACCTCCTGTTGGCTAGGACCTTCCCAACACAGCCCCTGACCACACTGACCTGCAGGCTGCTGGAACATTCTCTCCCCTACAAAGCCCAAAAACTGCACGACTGGGCCCTTAGAGATTTTTACCAGCATGTGGGGCTGTGTACCTGCTAGCCCAATGGGTTTGGAGTTTCAAGAAGGAGAATGAAGGGGGCCTCTACATTTTGGAATATTAATCATATAGGTTTTGTTTGTCCAGCACCAGTACCCAAGGTAAAACCTCAGTGCTTCAAACTTGACATGCGGCATGAAGATGAGAACTTTGGTGCACAGACCAAACATTTTAGGAATAAGGGTGGATGATCTGAATCAAGATTCTTCCTTTGCCTTAGTGTCTTCAGGAGTGTAGGGTGCTCTCCCTTAGTGTCTCTGGCATTTGAATCTGTATTTAAGAGAAGCCAGGAGAAGCTGAATAAGGGAGAGGGTTATGCAGCATATTGCGGACTGATAAACAGAATTCTTTAAAGTTTGATTTAAAGTGGGTAGCATAAATCTTATGTAATTCCTCTGAATCCAAGTAATGCTGCTTGCAAATGGATGTTGAGAATTATTCAGAGGAACATGACTCTCAGCTTGTCATCTAAACTATGGTAATATTCCTTCAAAGGAGGCACATTTGCAAACATTATTAATTATCTGGGGAACAGTTCAGTGTTGAAACTGAATTAAGGGGGAATGGCTTATATGTGGCTTAGGTTTTGATTGAGAGATGAATTATAATGTCCTAGAACAAACGGATTTTCTTCCCCATTACAGACCTGGCAGTGAAATGTACAGAACGTGTCTCACTCTCCAATGCGCTTCCTCTGGAGCAATTCACCAGAAAAAAAATTACGGAAGGGATTGACTGGATGCTAAGGAACCCTCAGAACTGTTCCTGGATGGCTGGCTAATCAGAAATGGCTCTAGATTTGTATCTAAGAATCAGCCCTTTTGTTTCCAAGAAAGGCACTGTCCACTTAGCTGCATTAAACAAACAGATGCAGCTAGCAGGAGCTTCAGAGGGAGTTTAGAGAGGGTATGTGAGAGGCTTTCCTTCCAACTCCAGCTCTGTGTGTGATTTTTAAGATGGCCAGTGGTGAAACAGTGGTGGTGACCTGCAATGGAAATGTCATGTTTTCTTTCCTGTTTGAAGTCAGAGGGGATTTCCCATGCATAAAGTGCAAGTTGGTCGCTGTGCTGGAGGAAATGAGCCTTGGATTGAAGGGGCAAGTACAGACACTACTGAGAATGAGAGAAGCTGATTTGGGAAACATCAATTCCCAGGCTCACAGGGAAAAAGGAGCTGGCCACCAATGAATTGGAGAGAGAGGAAGTCAGAGAGGGGACCTGTCAGTTCATAACCACCAGAGACAAGGTGGCATTCCACATAGCTGGAGATAGACGAGGATGGGCAGGCTGTGGCCACCAGAGAGAAAGGGGCCAGGAGGAATTCCACATAGCTAGAAATATCTAATCAATGCAAGGTCCTCAGCATGGAAACTGAAAAATGCCTCTCAAGATCTAGCTGGTCCAAGGGAATAGAGATGTATAGGACACACCTGTGGATGGCAGCTTGGCCCAAGCTGTAAGAAAATCAAGCTTGCCCTCAAAGAGTTCTCCAACTGCTGAACAAAGATAGACACTCTTTGTTGGGGATTCAGTACCCAAAAGAATTGAAAGAACATTCTGCAAGGGACAGCAGGATGGTGTGCTGCTTTCCCGGAGCCAGGACACAAGATGCCACCCTAAGATTGGATAGGCTTCTGAAGTTGACAAGCAAGGATCCATTGGTGATGGCTCATGTAGGCTCTAATGATGCTGCATCATGGAATATCTCTAAGATGACTTCAGGGAATGTGGAAGTGTGCTGAAGATACAGTCCAAGCGATCTTCTTTGAGATCCTTCCCTGTCCCACGAGTAAAAGAAAACAGAAGGCAAAAGATTCTGGAATGAACCCTCTGGCTAGGCGAGTTGTGTAGCTGGAGGATTTTTGGTTTTGTGGAACATTGGTCCATCTTCTCTGGGGGTGAGAGCCATATAATTTGCATGGCCTCCACGTCAGTAGAAAGGGAACGAATCTCCTTGGGAACAGGCTGGCCGGAGTAGTCAGGACAGCATTAAACTAATAACAAACAGAGAGAGAGTAAAAAGAGAAGGTATGTGCATTCGTTTAGCATAGAATTGAGATTTTTTAGAACAAAATTAGTCAAGAAAAAGGACATGAACATTGCCCATGCACCAGTGCAGGAGCCTGGGTAACAAGCAAGAGATGAGGATATATTCAGTCTAGTTGTTATGAATGAAAACTGGTGCGTTGATTTGCATAACTAGAATGTTAAAATCAATGGTTATAATCTATTTAAAAGAAGGATCAAATGAGCAAAAGGGGAGAGGGAGTAGCAATCTCTGTCAAAAATGGCATTTAAACACAATGTCATACCAAATAAATACAGTGATAAGGGAGAGGCCAAGGCACTCAGCTAAACAAAGAGGCCACCTAGTTCAGACAACATTCAAGGCCTCTCTAACCACCCATGGTGAGACATGAATGAGATTCCCTTCCTAACTAAGCAGGCCGTTCCTCCACTCCTGTCTCTAGCAATCTTGCTGTCATATGTCAGTGTGTCAGGCTGGTGGTGTTAGCTCTTAAACCAAGGACATATAAATACAAACTAAAGAGAGAGAAATATTTCAAGACTGTTTGTTTCTGGGGAAACTTTCTCCTGGCCCATGGGACCTCATTGCCTGGTAGGGCACAGCCTGAATAGCTCTTGGTGCTGTTTGGAAAAGTCACTTGCAGGGCTCTGCCGACAGCCACAACTGAAATTTACAAGAATTCTAATGATGCGGCTTCGAGCTGCTGCTCCTGTTTCTATGGCAACGGATGTTGGAGCAATGAAAATGGGGCAAAGGGCTTTAAAATAATCCCAGTGATTGATGTCCTGCCTGTGAATCTGAGGTGGTTGGTGGGAGTGACGACATGCCTGGGTGAATTATGGGCACTTCTGGGCGCATGGATTGCACTGTTGAAATCTCATAAATGTCTGTCAGTGTGAACTTTCGGCAGTTCCCCTTGCCCCATCACACTGGCCTCTCCTTATGCACTAAAGGACTCTGAGCCCTTCTTGAGGCCCTGAGATACCAGGATAATGAGCCCACTATGTGAGCCCAGACAGACACACCCAGGGGTAGGAGCCTCTAGTATGAAGAATGTGGAATGTCATTTTGTTGCTTTAAGGAGAAGGGCAGCCCAGTGGAGAATGGTGGTGCTCTAGCTGCCTTTCCAGTTGTTCCCCACGAGGGAAGCTGCTCTCATGCTTGCAGAGGCCAATGTAAAAGGCCACTTAGGATAGTGGTCAAGGGACCCTTTCCTCTGTCTTTCCACACTGTAGGCCATTGGACATTTAAGGCTTGAATTGCCTCACTCATTGCAGCGTTGCCAGTCCCTTGTGTTCAATAACCATGAGTCAGCCCCAACCAGTTTGGCTTTAAAATCATGTATGGCGCCCCCTAGCCACCTGGTTACTTCCTTTATCGCCAAGCTCCATACATGTTTTGATGGACGGCCCTGGGTTCTTCTGGATCCCGCCTCTCACTCAACAAGGTGTAACTTTTTTTATTTTCTTCCCATATGAATTCATTTATTTTCCTGTCAGGGTCACCAGGGCAGCTTGGAAGGGAAATTCTAGCCTCAGGGTAACCTCCACTTATCAGATAGTTGGAGACTCTGAAGAAATATCACAAACACACATATAACACAGTAATTATATTAAACAGAAAGAAAATATGACATAAGATGGCAAAACACTACTCTCAGGGTCACCGTGCCCATGTTGATAATACCTGTGACATGACCTGATGTAGCAAGCATAAAATTAGAGTCCCATTGGTACACATACCTTGTAGGGCCCTTGTTGACCTCTGACCATGATCTCTTCTGTGTAGCAGTTAGCAGCTTGGCTGACTGGGCTTAGTACTGCTCAAACAACTCACGCATGGGATAATGTGGTAGGGCCCTCTGCCGGCTTAACAGGCAGTAGGTAATAAAATCCCCAAATCCCCCTGCCTTGAGATCACAGTTCAGGGAGTGGGATCTCCCATGCAGTTTCCCTAAAGGATGGTTACTCCAACTCCGTGACAGATCCTCTGGTTCACAGGTAGCTCTGGACTCCTCAGTCACTGCAGAGGGCTGATGATCACTGCAGGCAGGAATCAGGCTGCTGCTCCTTCTAGGATTTTTCCCTCACCAAAGGGATTCAGGGCTCTGGGTGCAGAGTACAATCGCTCTCCTAAAAGCAGCAAAGAATCCTGTGGCACCTTATAGACTAACAGACATTTTGGAGCATGAAACTAAAACTCTATCTTTACTCTCCTCCTCCAGCCCTCAGACACGCCCAGCCGCCAGGACCCCTGAGGTAGCAGCCAGCACAGCAGGGCCATGGGGTGACTGATCTCACCTAGGGAGCTGGAGGGCTAACTCAGCCTGGGGGTGGGGTAGTTTTCCCCACAAAACTCTACAGACTGGGAGTCGTCTTGAAGAGGGAAAGGCCCCCCCAGGCTGAGGGACTTTGCTTCCAGGTCTCCAGAGGCCAGTTCTCAGAGGGATCCTGCATGCAGAACTGGACCTCACAAGCCCCCACAGCCAGTCCTGCCCTTTCTGTGGCTGGCTCAAGACTGCTCCAAAAATGGCTTCTCCCCATTCCAAAGCTCCATGGGAGGGTATGTGACTTCCTATGGATCAAGCTAACTCTTCTTCCTGGGCTTTCACGTGTCAGTCATGTGACTCTGCCCCCTCTTTTCTCTCAGACACTGCCCCTCCCCTGAGTAGGCGCCCTGCTATCCTCCCCGTGCTGACAGGGCCCTGTTTCTCCAAACAGTGGCTCTCCTCTGGGTTGCCCAGCAGACTGAGTCATCCCTTAGCCCACCTTTCTTCCAGGGACAGCACCCCTCCCTGAGGTACAAGTGCCCAGAGCCCCAAGAACCCAGGTCAGCTCCTCACGAGATTTTTAAAAAGAACAAATGTTGAGTTCTGTCTCTTTAACGTTTTGTGTTTCAGCTTTTAAGATTTACGGTTTCAAATTTGCTCCACAATATTGAAGGCTAGAAATTTACTTTTTAAAAAAAAATAGAAGCTGAAACTCCCATGTAATTCCAGGACTCCGGGAGCTGGAGCTGTGAGAAAGTTGCCAAACGTTGCGAGATTCACAATAAACTCAGAGTTGGCAAAGCTACTTACATCCCTCTTACGCCTGTGGAAACCCATTGATCTCAGTGGAGTTACCCTGGCTTACAAAAGCAAGCTAGCAGAATCAGGCCCTTTATCTCTCTAGGGAGCACATTATCCCTGCATGTCTTCTGCCACAGACTCTCTGGGTATGTCTCAGACACAGGAAAAGATGTCTGTTTTCTGTTTGTCCTTTAGGATATTGCATGGTCTTGCTGTTTGAGTCTGCAAAGCATTAGATGCATCACCAGCCAAGGTTACTGCTGTTTAGATGAGTACATAATATTGATCATTCACTTTAGTCAGGGTTAAAAAAGCTTTTTGCTCATACACTAACCTGCTAATTCACCTGCTTGAGAAGAGAAATTGTCCAATAAGTTTCTCAAACATCCTAAAGAAGCAACACTCCCCCTCCTCACCTTCCTTGCTCCCCTGAAAACTGTAAATTGCATCTCCCCTCATTCTTCCTTTCCCTGTGCTCTCCCTAAGACACCAGCCAAGCATGTGCGTCGTTGTGCTGTGTTCTGCCTGTGAGTTTGCCTTGTCTTCTGGGGCTCAGCGAAGGCATGTTCTGCCTGCCAGGTGAGAACAGATGTAACTGGGAGGTGTCCATGCGATTTCCACTCAGCAGAGCTGTTTTGGGAAAGGGAATGTTTCTCTTCAGCTTGACACTTTGCTGTGATGCCTGCCGTGCCAATTCTCAGGATTACCACAAGGTCTTCTAAACCCAGGGAAGCTGGTGTGTGGTGCGATTTTCTTCCTCACGCTGGGGGCAATGGGTCTGCTGCATGAGGAGCAGCTTCCTTCGTATAGCACTTCAGCAATGCCAGCTGCTTCCCATGCTGCAACACAGGGGAGAGCCAGCATGAATCTGTAGAGATTCTGATCTGCAATCAGCTGCCAGACCCAATATCAGATGGGCATGCAGCTAAGAAAGGGCCAGCAAGGCTGCCCACATTGTAGGCAGTAAAAAGCAAGGAACCCTGTAAATAGCCTGGACCGCAGGAGGGTCTAGGTACAGGACTTGCGTGAGAGGGAAGGGCTACATTCATGGGGTCCAGTCAGAGAGGGCAGGGCCAGGGGACACTGCAGAGCCAATGTCAGACAGTAGTTATGGTCTAGCATTGGCTGTATTGTAACTGTAGCTAGTTCTGGCTCAGTTTGTCCCCCTAGGAATCATTTAAGGCCTGGGCTGGAATGAGATCAGGCACCTGTGACTCTTTGGTAGGTAAGAGGAGCCTGTGTGATGCACAGAGGACAATGAAAAATCAGGCCAACTTCAAGTCTCAGGCCTGCTCCACTAAGGAGAATAACCTGTGTAAAATAAGCCCAAAGAACAGTGTAGTAGTAGCCATAAGGAGTAAGAACACCAGACCCCCTTGCAGGGAATTTAGACCAGGTTCATTTTGGCCTAGGGCCTCCTTCCCCTCTGAATTCTGCATGAGAAAGTCCTCAGCTGATTGAAATGAGTGTCCACATCCCAGACAAAAAAAACACAGGGCCAGTTTCTGGCCTGCGTTCAAGATCCACTCAGCAAGGGGAGGGGAGATGGTGTCAGGAGCTGGTTACAGCTCCCCAATCCTGTGGGCTCGTCTGCACCAGCCCTGGAGAGAGTTAGGGTAGCTTAAGGGGTGTTGTAACTTACACCACTGCAGTTGGTGTCATATGTACCCTGTGCCAATGAGGAGAACCATAGTGGAGTTCTACTTCAATACATCACCTATGCTGGGGTGGGGAACCCCCTACACCAGACTCATGCCAGCATGTGGTCTGCTCTAACAGGGTGCTGACATGGCAATGCAGCTGTGGGGGAAGGATGGTGCAGGGAACTGAGATGGGGGTTCAGAAGACAGATGGGGGGGTGGGCCAGCCTTGACAGTTGTGAGTTTAATAACAATACATAGCTGCCACATTGAGATTTTCACCTTGAAAATATTTACAAACCAGATCGAGGGTGACACCATTGCTTGCACCAGAGCTCAAGCTGGTCTACAAATTAACCTGCCCCAAACCCCTGTGCAGTCAGTAAACTGTCCATTAAAATAAATCCTCCCATAATGATTGACAGTCAATGTAAGCTATGGTGTTGTGGACAATTACTGTAGAATGCAGTCATGTTTTTGTAAGGATAATGTACCCATTTACAGTGACTGACACACACAAAGATTGTGACTGGCACAAAGTTATACAGGGTGACTCAGTGGCAGAGCAGTGAATAGGGCTCAGGTTTACCTGTCTCTCAGTCCTGTGCTCGTAGGACTTACTGAAAAACATACTGCAGAACAAACCATGTGAAAGATTAGTCTCTTCTGTGGCTCCCATGGATTTTGAAAATACAGTCAACTGGTATTTACCATTGTGCTCTGCAGTGAGCTGGTGATGGGACTCAAAGGGATTTCAGGGGATTTATCATAGAAATAGCATCCTTCTTTGGCTCTTGAATTGCTGCTGTCATTAGAATGTAAGTTTTGTTTTCATTCTAATATGGCACAAGCCTCAGCAACTTTTGTAGCTTTCTTGCTGCCTGTGAGGAGCCTGTGATAATGTTCTTTGAATTGCTAAGCAACCGCAGCCCATTCTCTCACATGGAGCAAATTGAAACATTGATTTATCTATTTGTTTTGCAACTAGCACTAGCGGCTTCATTACTCCATTCCCTAAGGACACCCTCCTACACACTCGGATTGGAAATTAACTCTTTTTACCGAAGAACGTACATGGATTTGTTTTTAATTTGAAGAGAATCCAGAAACAATAGTGCTTTCTGGCTAGGCGTGTGCGTGCGTGCGTGTGTGTGCGCGTGCATCAGAAAGAAAGCAGGGAGTCTCCACTTTGCTTGGCTGCATGCTGCTTGCAGTGTTGGAGATTGGTTTTGTGGGACTGACCCAACAGTAGTATGTCATTTGAACTTTGTGCCAAGCACAGGAATGTGGTTTATGCTCATCACACCTTTACCACAGCACCTCCAAATCCAACTAGTGACTAGGGGACACACAGAGAGATGCACACACAAAGCCAGAGTCAGTAGCGATGTAAACAGTGATTTGAGATGCACATCAAATGCAAGTGACAAAGTCCAGTGACCCAAATCTCTGGGTGTGCACAACAAAGGGCAAGTTAAAGCAAGGAGAGGAACTGTTCTGATGCTGCCACATTTTGTGCAGCTCCACCTGTGATGTTTATCCAAATTGTTTAATGAATTAATTTACAAACTTGCAAATAATTTGGATATAACCATAAACCTCAGCATTAGAAAAGTCTATGGATTTAGTGCTTGTGAAAGGCATCGCAGTGCCAGCTGTACGTAACTACAAGCTACACGCTTCTGCATATGACCCAGGTCTGATTTTTGCAGGGGTGGATCTTGCTGTAGGGGCAACATGGATAGTTCAGTCTTCATGGCGCAGGAACGTCTCTGGTGAGTCTGCCAGTTAAAAGCCTGGTGGTGAATTTGTCATGGGGGAGCTGGACCTGAGACTTGTCAAATTCATCTCAGATGAGAGACCCCAAACATCTATAGATGGGATCAGCTCTTAATCGCTGTTGCACTGATCTGGATTAAAACTAGTGACCTGCCAGTGTAATGTAGCCCATTAGTAGTCGCTTGAGACATCCAGTTGACCAATTACTACTAACTTAAAAGGGGCCTCTCTCTCTCTCTGTCCATCCATCCGTCCATCCACCCACCCACCAAAAAATGTTCAAAAATGATAAACTTTCAAATCAAGGATTCAAACATTAGGAAATGCATGGATTAATGCCTGCCTCCTTGTGCTCATTGATTATGATACAGTCTTTAATTACATGGTCACTTTATGTTTTCCAGCGTAGGATTTCTGCAGAGTTTGAATGCAGGACGGTCAGTGCCTCAGCACTGAAATTTTTACTTGAGATAAAGGAATAACGTGTATCAGAAGTAAGCTATTGTTCTGCATGTGAACCAGCCCCAAGAGGGGACCTGGCACATGCTTTGCCAATGTGTCACTCTACTGTGTGTGGGTGAGCAATGGAATATTGGGTTTTGGGATTCCTGGGCTCTATTCCTGATTCTGGGAGCAGAGGGTGGTATACAGCAGTGATTAGAAACAGCAGAGCCAAGAATAGATTTGGCTCATTCATTCTGAAAGCAGTTCAGCTAAGTGGATGGGTCTGTCATATTAGAGAGCTGGATTCCATTCCCAGCGGTGCCTGAAATGAGTTTATGCAAACTGTCAGATACGTTATTTGTAAAATAGGGGGAAGCTAGTTTCCTGCCTCCTAGGACAGGGGTCTGAGGGTGAACATGCTGACCAGGAGATTTTACCTGCGTGGACAGGCATGACAGGGCTGCCAAAAGCTTAAGTGTCACATGAGATAGCATGACAGTTGGCAGGTCTGCTGTTACACCGTCCTGCTATTGCTTTTCCTGCTGCAACCTTTCCTACCCACTGTTTCATTTACACCACTTTGATCTAAAAAGAAGATGAGATGTTTTAATCAGTACTACGTAGCAGCTGCCCTTAATGATTTAAAAAAAACAAAACAAGACTATTTCAACAATTCTGTTCGGTCATCGTAGTGCATGTTATAGATGTGCTTATTATTAAATACTACTGCCATGTCATTCAATAATGTAAACATAATATACAAATTTTAAAAAACAAAATAAATTTCAAAATGAAATGTAAAGTTTCCCAAAACAAACATTTTCCCCTCAGGAATTTTTGTAGAAATTAACATTTTTTTCCTAAACCTCATTTTAGACAAAAATGGCATTTTTCATCACAAAAAATTTGACAACATATTTCTGATTAGCGCTCCTCTTTACCTAACCTGCATTTGTCCATGGAGTTTGGACACTCGTTTTATTAATTTCTGAAGATTTCCATAAGCAGATTTTGGCTCAGTGCATTGAAACAGGCTTTACAGTGAGTAGAAGGTGTAGAGTGCTCCTCTTACAATGAAAAGGATGCTGCACAACAATGGCTCCTAGATGTCATGTCCCTTCACAATGACTTTTTCCTTTTTTTTAATTGGCATCTGGACTCAAATCTCTTAACTCCAAAAACAATGTGGCAACATAACTACGAACCTGTCTTGTTCTTCACAGGATTCTGTAGCTGAGCTCTGGTTGACTAGAACTCTGGTGTTGTGCCCTGTTCCCCATTGGTCTCACTGGACCAAATTGTTCCTCTGCTATGTAAAATCCTTGGAATAGGGGTTGGGGAGGAAAACACAGAAGATTCTGTGGAGAGGGGTCCAGATTGTAGGAACTTTACAGTTAATTCCACCTGAGCTTGGCAAAAGGAACAATGTATGATCCCTTCAGCCCTGCTCTTAGCATGACCCCTCTCCCCCAACGCTCCGGAGGGTTTGGGGGATGGCAGATATGATGCCATGGAGACAGACAATGCCTCCTTCCACCCATGGAGCCAAATCTGTAGGCAAGGGGGAGCCTTTGCTTGTGGTCCTGGAAAACCAGCTCCCCTGCACTGCGTACTGGTTCCCAGCTAGAAGTGGGGCCTGAGTGCCGGCTCCTTCCCTGCCCACTGATAGCTTTGTGGCAGGAGAATAACCACTCTATCAATATGAAGGGAACCCGTAATAAGCAAGAAATATGGAGAGTGAAGAAAGTGCTAGAAGGACAACAAGTGTGATGAATCAGATTTAATAAACTAGCAGATAAGAGGCTCTATTGATTGGATCCTCTGGAACTCACACTGTGTCAACAAACAAAACGAATAATTGCTCATTAAACCCAAATCAGGAGCCCGATTATTTTCAAATAATCTCCAGGAAAGTAGCAGTAATTAATAGTCTTTAAACTGCAAACTGGTGCTGCTCATCCTCAGATTACCTCTTGGTCTAGCTGTGCATTCCAGCTCTCAGGCTGCACTCCCAATGGCCATTTCTCACATGTGAAATGCATTATTAAAATGCACTTAAGAAAAACAGCAGCAAATACCTTCCCTTCGAAGAGCTGGCTGCCTTTGCTGTATCAGACAGTGAGCTGCTGAATGAAAAGAAATGATGAAGTGTGAGGTTATTTAGAGACTCAGTTTGGCAGGGCAGGATGTGCTTAAAATGAAGATGTTGCTGACTAATAGAAAAAGAAGAGAGAGAGCAGAGATAAAGAAAAGTGTGGAATGCCCTGGGTCATCAGTACTTGTGGTGTGAGCTAATTGTATCTGCTTACACTTTTCATAACCAGAGACCTTAGCAGAGGAAGGCGCCAAAAGACAGCAGGTCTGAGTTGTTTGATCACTGGACTGGGAACCAAATGTTATCTCTCATACAGATTGCCTCTGACATGGAGGAAGTTGACTCACTTCTCTGTTTCCTGTCTATGCAATGGGATGACAAAATGCACTGTCTCACAGAGGGGCTTTGCCTTCTGGTTTGCTAATGTCTGTATAGAGTTTGGAAATTGTAAATGTAGTTGTCATCTTCTCTCTGGGTCATAAGAATGGTGTGATGGAAGCAAATCTGAAGATCCAATATATGCTGGGGTTTAGTGTTATTTAGAGCTGTTTCATGTAGTGACGGTAGATGGTGCATGGTGTGTCCATCTCTGAGTCTTGAGGAGATGAAGTTCAGGTTTTTGTGACACAAGGCTGAGATCTTCCAAGCCCGAAATGCTATGGCTGGGACATCCAGTAATTCGAGTAGAGGGCTCACAGGGAGCCATCTAACTATTTCATGTGAGGATACAGGAAGTAATTATTCAAATACATTTTATTTAATTCAAACTAAGGTCATTTTCTTAACTTTTACTACAGGCTTTCTAGTGGGTCAGACTCACTGCAGCATAATCACACCTCAGCATGAGGGCACCTGCTGGCAAAAGAATGATAAAGCATCTGGGACACTGAGTCCAAGGATTCAGCTGGCTGAACAATTCTAAGGGCTCCTATAACAACCAAACAATGAGTAGGCAATATCCAAACTGGGCCTTTTGTGCTGAAAGCTAGTGCCCCTGAAGGAGAGCTGAGCCTGTCAGTTATTTTTTAATTTAAATTAAAAATCCCTGTTTTAATTAACGTTGTGTCCTATCACAGGGTGCTGACAACCAGTGTAGCACAGAGGGGCTGAGTGTCAGAGGACAGCTCTCACCTACCAAAGGTGGAAGAAGTGATGGGATCTCCCACTTGCTGCTTTCATGAGAACATGCGTATGTTACACAGCATCATAGATTCCAAGGCTAGAAGAGACTGCGGTGATCTAGTCTGACCTCCTGTATAACACAGGCCACAGCACTGCCCCAGAATAATTCACAGCAGTTGCTAGGTTGTTGGGGAAGTTCTCTTCATATTATGTTAATCACAGGGTCCTGGGTCTCACCTACCTGAGATGCTGCAGAGATGAGCCTGTCTCTGACCTACATAGTGAAGTAGCATTCTCGTGCAGTGTGTAGAGTTTCTAGCTGTGACCCACCCCCAAAAAAGAGAGACCATTTTTACTGGCCATCTAGTCAGTTATCTGAGTTTGAATTCCAGCTGAGAAGCTGGGACAGCAGAATATGCATAAGCACTGCACAGCTGCATTCTAAATCAAAACAATCAAGGTTAAATTTCTGTTTTATTCTTCACTGTAAATATGCCTAAAGTGGGTTAGTGGATCAGAGCAGATTCACTCGGTATTATTTATGGAATGCTTCCTTTCAGCTCTTGTTGCTTGACTGGATGCTGATAAACAAGACTCCATGTTCTAGCAGCCTTCTCTTCTTTGTCTCTTTTTAACTACAGGAATTCCATCTCCCCTGTCCCCTTCTCTGCTGAAATCTGCACGTGGATATTACCATACGAACTGCCCACCATGGCCAAGATCTGTGAATGGCAATGCAAGTGCCCTTTCCCCAGTTCTGAGCACATCCAATGCCAGAGTCGCTCATTCTACTGTCAGTGTCAGAATGTGGGCAGTGACAACACAGAGATGTGCACACACACACACGCACAGCTTGGACAATGTTCTGTTCTGGGGAAATCCATTCATCCCTCACATCCTCTCTTTACTGCTGAAATGGCCTTTATTTTTTACGGAAAACAGCAAGAATGACAGGGCACATACCAAATACTGCCTATACAGGGTGTTTTTCAGTAGCTTCAGAATGGTTTTGCATGCCCTCTGCTGGAAAAGCACCAGACAGTCAGGACCCCTCAGGGGCAGAGAAGGACAGACTCTTTAGAGGCCATTTCACATGCAGGCAATTCTCTCTGTGCTCCTCATACCCACACGTACCCTCCTAGCATTCTTGGAGGCCTCTCTCTTGACACTGGTGCCTGCTTCTCTGAGCTATCCCCATGTTCAGAATCCTCTGTGGGACTCTTCCCTCTCTGTTCCACGTCCCTGATTTATGTATGTATTGGTTTAGATTTCAGACTTGAACAAAGGGCACCTATACAGCGCTCTGGGTCTGTGATGTACATCAGAGAGAGAATGTAAAAACTAACCAAAGCAGCAGCACTCTTTCCTCTCAGCCTCCTACGCATCTTTTCATCGCCAATCATGTGTCCAATGCAGTGTAAAGTCCCCATCACACTTCCATCCCCTCTTGCATTGCAGCCTTTGAAAGGGTAGAAACTTCAGCTGGATGCATGTTATCTCTCCCCAGCTGTGTTTAGAAAGTTGTCATGTGAAATGTGTGTGAAGTATCATTTTCAGTAAAAATTAACACATCAGCCCAACTGGTTCTGTCTTTCACTATAGATACAGGCACCTACTATTTGGAGTGTCAGGGGCACATTGGTTTTGGTACTTTGGGTCCCTTTTTTGATCTGATAAGTGTGAATTTTACTTCTATACTGTTTGAGGTCTGCGAGGCTGATTTCCCCAGCTCCCGTTAATGTTTTAAGGATTTGGGGGCTATATTGATATTTTCTGAAGATAAGCTGCCAGGAATTGGGAAAAATGTTATAAAATGGTGGCCCATATTCTTGTTCTCTTATCTGACTCTGAGCCTTATCAGGGCTTTAAAAAATGTGTGATAAAGCTCTTCCGAAGCAGTCAGAGCAATAATGCATCCTCTTTGAATGTATGCTAAGAGTAGGTTAGATAAATGTCTATCAGGGATGGTCTAGACAGCATTTGGTCCTGCCATGAGGGCAGGGGACTGGCCTTGATGACCTCTCGAGGTCCCTTCCAGTCCTAGAGTCTATGAATCTAAGAAGCATCTCCTGCTCCTTAAACAACAAGTAAGCAGTCACTTCACTCAGAATCAGAAGAGCTGTGTCCTTGGAAGGGGAAACTGGGGCTCCTCCATATCACACTGGATTTGAAGCATATGGGGTGGGAGGTTTAGGTGCGGCGCTCTCCTCCTCTGGTGCTGCATGGAGAGTGGGTCAGGTCCTCCCACAGTATTACCACAGGTTAGCTCCCAACACTCCCTAAATAAAGTATTCAGAGTAGACTTGTGCAAATAACTTACTTTTTCATTTGCTGGCAGTTCCAAAAAATTGAAGAAAGAAATTGATTGGACCCGAACTGAAAGTGTAATTTTCAGAATTTTTAGCAAAACACAAAGGAAATGAAAGGCTAGACTAACAAAACAGGAGGAGGAGATAATGCTGCCCCACCCCACCCCCATTATACCAAGTAGCTCAGTGATTAGGGCACTCAGCTGGGTTGTTGGGAGGCTTGGATTCTAATCCTTGCTCCACATTAATCCTCAGCCTAAAGGGTATTATGGGTGCATCTCTCTCCATCTCTCCTTGCTGAAGCTGTTCCACTTTGTATAACTATATATTCATTGGGGCAGGGACTGGAACCAGGGTGTCCTAATCCCCAGGCTACTGAGTCATTCTCTTGCTGGCCCACTGACTAGTCATGAATGTTATACAAAGTGGAACAGCGTGAACAGGAGAGATTGAGAGACACCCACGCCAGGAGGGGCATTGGTAGCCTCGTGAGTCTGTCACATCCCATCATGAAAGGGCTGGTGGGGTTTTGCTAGGAGAGGTGTAAGGTGTTTGCAATTTAGTGGCAAGTTGGGAGTGATACCAAGAAGGTGGTTCTGGCCCTGAATCTGTATAGAAAGTGAAAAGCTGGGCTCACTGCAGCCAGCTACTGTTTTGTCAGTGTTTCTATTAGTGGGCAGTAGAGTTTAAAAAGCAAACAAGATGTTAGCATGCATACAGAATGAGAAGGAGAATAATATGGAAAATATTATGGTACCACTATATAAATTAATGGTGCAGCCTCATCTGAAATGCTATGAGGAGTACTGATGACTACCTCAAAAAGCATATTGCAGAATTAGAGGGTTTAGAGAGGTACAATAAGAATGATTAGAAGTACGGAAAACCTTTTTCTGAAGAAGATTGAAAATATTGGGATTGTTTACCTTAGCAGCAAGAAGAATAAGCAGAGACATGATAAATATATAAAATAACTTATGTGCTAGAGGCACTATATGGGAGCATTTGTTTTTCCTATCTCATAAAACAAGAACAAAGGGACATCCAATGAAGTTAAGAGGTGGCAAATTCAAAAATTAAAAGGAAATGTTTTTTCACACAATGTATATAATTAGACTGTAGAATTCACTGCCATAGAATGTCATTTAGGCCAAGAATATAGTAAGATTCAAGCAGGGATCGGACCTATATATAGATAACAAGACTATATAATTATAGAGCCATAATAATTAATGCTAATAACAATACTATTGGAAGGTGGTAAAACCTCATACTACACGATTTAAATAAATCTCTAGTTATCAAGTATTAGGGGGGCAGATTTTATCACATTTGCCAGCTGTGAAGTTTTGTTAACCTTCAATTGAGGCATCTGGTGCTGGACACAGAGAGACAGGACGATGGAGTAGAGGGACTTTGGATTTGATGCAGTCTGGCATTTCCTATGTTCCTGTATTAGGAATCGCCACATTCAGGTGATTTAACTCCACTACAGACCTGTGGCAATGAGGAAATCAGAAGACGTACAGAGGTGACCGATGTAGTGCAGGCAATATGTGATACAAACCGGAGATGGGCAGGTCATATAGTCCACAGGCAAGACCATACTTGGACAACCTGCATCAGTGACTGGGTCCCCAGAGACCACAAGCGACTGCTGGAAAGACCAAAAATGCGCTGGGCTAATCTCATGACAAAACTCTTTGGCCAGAAATAGAAAGAACGGGCTCACAACAAAATGGAATGGTGTGGCATTGACTTGCCGTTGTGGAGGGAGGGAGGAGGACAAGCTGGACAAAGGTGTGACAGACATGTGCCTAGTGACTACTATGCAAGAAGGGACACTGTTGGCTTATATCCAACTTCTCATCCACTGTAACCCCCAGGGCCTTTTCTGCAGAACTGCTGCCTAGCTATTCAGTCCCTAGTCTGTAGCAGTGCATGGGATTCTTCCATCCTAAGTGCAGGACTCTGCATTTCTCCTTGTTGAACCTCATCACATTTCTTTAGGCCTGTAAACCGGTTTGGCTGGGGCTCGTCCCCCTCAGGTGCGGCGGGGAGTCAGGGCGCCTCCTCACACACAGCAGTCCGCGTCTACGCCTGGCCCTTGGGCAGGGCGGGCGGCAAATGGTTCAGGCTCAGCTCAGGGTCTGAGCAAACACAGTCTATAGCCCAAGCCCTTGGTCAGGGCGGGGCAGCAGGTAGTTCAGGCTCAGCTCAGGGTCTGAGCAAACACAGTCGATAGCCCAAGCCCTTGGTCAGGGCGGGGCAGCAGATAGTTCAGGCTCAGCTCAGGGGCTGAGCAAACACAGTTGATAGCCCAAGCCCTTGGTCAGGGCGGGGCAGCAAATAGTTCAGGCTCAGCTCTGGCTGAGCAAACACAGTCTATAGCCCAAGCCCTTGGTTAGGGCAGGGCAGCAAACACAACACAGTACAAGCAGTGAGTCTATACAGAAGGAGGCCTCCTCAGGTCCATGGAGAGGGGAATCTGCCACCCTTGGATGGGTGGCAGGGGGACACAGGCCCTCCACTTCCACTGCGTCCCAGCCCGGGGCCTAGCAGCGACAAGGGTTCGCTGCAGTCAGTGGGAATCCAGGCCGCAACACACTGACATGGGTTCACAGTCCCAGGAGCCAGACTGGGGTCGGCTACCCCCGGGCTACTTCCAATTCCCCCCTCTCCCTGTACCTGGTCTCCGCTGGCATAGTTCGGGGGGTCCCAGACCATGGGTTCCTCTGGATACTGGGAGGCAGGACACTCCGGAGCAGCGCTCCCCCGGATAGCGAGCGCAGGACTGGTCAGGCTGGGGGTCCTCCGGATACCGGGCACAAGGCAGGTTCAGCCCCAGCAGGAGCTTGGGCCTCAGCATCTATCCTCTTCGGCAGCCAGCCCACAACTGAGCTCTGGGGCCAGGCTTTTATAGCTTCCTGTCCTCGCCCTTGACTTCCGGAGGGGGGACAGGCGGCGTTGGCTCCGCCCACGGAGGTGCCTGCTCTGGCTCGTCCCCTCAGGCACGGCGGGGAGCCAGGGCGCCTCCTTACAAGGCCCATCCTCTAACTTGTCTAGGTCCCTGTAGCGAGGGGGCCCCCCACCCCCGCTCCTGAAGGGAAATAGGCCAGAAGCTGCGGCCACCGGGCCGGAGGCCCTGCTGCCTATCCCCGCCCCCCGGAAGTCAAGGGGCGGGACCGGAAGTCCAAGGCCCCCTCCCCACCTGTCCCCACCCCCAGGAAGTCAAGGGGCGGGACAGGAAGTATAAAAGCCCGGCCCCAGCCCTCAGTTAGGAGGAGGCTGCCAGAGAAGGCAGATGCTGAGGCCTGAGCTCCCACTGGGCCCGGCTTACCCCACGCCCGGTATCCGGAGGGGCACTTGCCTGACCTCCCCTGGGGCCAGTACACAGAGAAGCCGGCTGAGCGCTCTGACGCTCGGCCTGTGGAGGAGTGGACCGGAGCGCCCGAACCCCGGTACCCGGAGGAGTGGACCGGAGCGCCCGAACCCCGGTACCTGGAGGACTGGACTGGATCTCCCGCCGCCGAGCCTGCTGAGGAACCCCTGGTTTGGGACCCCCGGATGATGCTGGCGAAGGGCAGGTACCCAGGGAGGGGGAGGTTGGAAGTGGCCCGGGGGCAGCCGACTCCAGTCAGGCTGCAGACTCGCCTGAGCCCATGCCAGTGTGTTTCCGTCAGGATCCCCCGCTGACCGTCAGCGGCGTTGACCGCTGCTAGGGCCCCAGGCTGGAGCGCAGTGGAGTGGGAGGGCCTGCGTTCCCCCTGCCACCCCTTTAAGGGTGGCAGACTCCCCTTCCCTTTGCCTAAGGAGACCATCTACAGTGGTGGCCTCTCGCTCAGCCCTGCTGCAAGGCCTGAGCCGAACTGTGTGTGTTGCCCTGCCCTGCCCAAGGGCCTGGGCCTATATAGACTCCTGGCTTTGTGCCCAGCCTGACTGACAGGGCCGGGGCCTTCTACTAACTGTTGCCATTTCCCTCAGCATCCCCAGCAAGGGGCGGGCCCCCAGGCCGACGGAGTGCGGTGGGCCGTCGCGGCTCCCCTCCACCCCCCCGTGTAGGAGGGTTGAGCCCTGGTCCCACCCTACTACAGTCCCTCTGTATCCTGTCCCTACCCTCCAGCGTATCTACCACTCCTCCTAGTTCAGTGTCATCTACGAACTTCCTGAGGGTGCAGTCCACGCCATCCTCCAGATCATTAATGAAGATATTGAACAAAACCGGCCCCAGGACTGACCCTTGGGGCACTCCGCTTGATACCGGCTGCCAGCTAGACATGGAGCCGTTGATCACTACCTGTTGAGCCCGATGATCTAGTCAGCT
Source organism: Chelonoidis abingdonii (assembly GCF_003597395.2). Lineage (NCBI taxonomy): Eukaryota > Metazoa > Chordata > Testudines > Testudinidae > Chelonoidis > Chelonoidis abingdonii. Next base: position 577,034 of record NC_133791.1, on the reverse strand, counting down.
TTCTAGCCACCTTATAGTCCATTTATCCAGCCCATACTTCTTTAATTTGCCAGCAGGAATACTGTGGGAGACCATATCAAAAGCTTGATGAATCCATGCTGACTGATCCTGATCACTTTCCTCTCCTCTAAGTGCTTCAGAATTGATTCCTTGAGGACTTGCTCCATGATTTTTCCAGGGACTGAGGTGAGGCTGACTAGCCTGTAGTTCCACAGATCCTCCTCCTTCTCTTTTTTAAAGATGGACACTACATTAGCCTTTTTCCAGTCATCAGGGACCTCCCCCGATCGCTACAAGTTTTCAGAGATAATGGCCAGTGGCTCTGCAATCACATCCGCCAACTCCTTTAGCATCCTTGGATGCAGTGATCTGGCCCCATGAACTTGTTCTCATCCAGCTTTTCTAAATAGTCCTGAACCACTTCTTTCTCCACAGAGGGCTACCAAATTGTGTGCTGTTTTTTTCTTATGTGGCCCAATGTCCACTAGAGACTGAACTGAGTTCACTAACTTACAACTGTAGTGAACTATGCAAATCTAATTCAAGGAGTCAGCTCTAAGGAGTCTTCCGCTTCCTTGGCTTTCTGCCAATAAAAGCTCAGCTAATCCTGAACTGGCACCAAGGAATTGCTCAGAGAAAGTTGAATAAGCCACATAGAAGGTCCAGCCACACTGGCCTTTTCCTTGCAGCTTGTCACCATTGTTCACTATGTGGTATTAGGTTATCGTGCTGGAAACAGACAATAGGTTGGAACTACCCAGTCAGACTCTCTCTGAGGCCAGCACATGAACATGGCTTCCTTAATTTATCACAACAGGTGTGTATTTTTCTGGGCTGCAGTGGGATTCCACCAGGTATGTTCAAAATCCCTCATGCCGGAATTTAGATCATGGGTAGCTCTAGAGGGATACTTGCAGCAGGGTCAAGGGCTGGGGAGATTTCCTGTGTTAATACCTTCGCCTGTTAGGGAAAGGTGCTGGATTGAGAGCCCCAGAAATGAAAGTCCACCAGATGTTAGGACAGGAGTAGCCGACAGCAGCAGTGACATTCTCCTGCACACCCCCGCTGCCTATGCCAACATGCCTTCTGTCTGACCTGGAGGGAGCCCCCCACCCCCTTAAGAATGAGAGAGTAGACCAGCGTCAAAGCACATTTCACACTGGCCACTGAAGTAAAGGTCTCTTCTAATGACCTAGGAATGAAGGCTGAAACTCAGAGCCTTTTCTTAAAAAATCTTGGTGCATTTCCCCCTGTGATTGGCTGGAATGTTTTACTGGTGTTTGTAGCTGGTGATACCTCCTTTGAGATTATTAATACTCCTTTAGCAGGTGGGCAGATGCAGAGAGTAATGTGTGATACCTACTGGCAGGGCAGGTGCAGGCTCCCTGGCATTGATTGTCTGGTACTCTCAGCCACAGCCAGGGGAATCACATCTTTCAGTTTTGATGGCCTTAGAGCATCAAACAGAAAGGTTATACTTATACTTCATGTGATAATGAATAAAAAGCCTAAATCTGGCCCATGAAATGAATGAGTTCTCTCTAAAGTGCTTTGATATTGGGATGCATATAAATCAAATTATTCAGTGGGGGGCGGTAAATTTCCACCACTGGGTTAGCAGCTTTTCCTAAATATTAACTGTGTACGATTCCGAACTGAATACCCTTCAGAGTTATTTAAGAGGTTCTCATGTTTCCATTTTGAATATATGTTTCTAAATTATACGTTAAACTTCTCAGGGTGAGTAATGCCTCACAGCTTCCCCATGTCAGACTTAATGTTACTCACTCGACTGCAGCTTCATGTTTACATGGGGAAGGCGAACACACTGCTTTTCTCTTCCATTTATCTTCACAGTCAGTGCTAGGATAGAAACAAAAGCCTGAGACATGTAACCATTATTTGTGTTCTGGTGTTTCCGAGGCTTGGCACACACTAACAATTGGCATATTACTGCTTAAGTCGCTTTGCCACCTGTCCTATCCCTGCTCTGGCTTTTGGGTTCTGATCCAGTTTATTTGATAATTTGTCTTAGGGGAATCAGAGTTATTTCTAATATTTTGGAACTAACCAGCTCTGTATCCCAAGACTCAAAGGCCCTGGTTCTCCTCTCACCATCCCTGGTGTGAATCAGGGGTAATTCCGCTGAAGTCATTCGAGTTACATGAGCATAAATATGGTATATATGGGAAGAGAATCAGGCCCAAACCTTTCTCTTGTGTGGAAGCAACAGAAATTTCCTGCATTAGAAGTAAAGAAGTGGAGACAGGGGGAGAGCAGAACTGTTGTCATCACAAAGTTGTCCTCTCTTAAGAGTAGTAATTTGGGGTGAATTTCAGATGAGTTTTTTTTTGTCCTTCTAATGCTTTATTTCTGCAGCACAGACATGGTATATATTTTGTGAAAGCTTGTTTCATGTTTCAGTGATCTGAGCATTGCAGTCAGAGCCAGAATCTTCAGTGTGCAGTGGCCGCTTTGCACCGCAAGGGTCTGCTCTGGCACTGCATGAAGATGGCACCAGTTGGGGAAGTACAATGTGGAACTTAAGCCTCCTTTACACACATTCTGTGCAGCACCCCAGAGTCTGGGCTATCTTTGGCAGAATTTTTTCTACTTTTGAAAATTCAATCTAATTGCAAACTGGTAGTGAAAGGCCTGTTGGGGGATTAAGAAAGGACCCAGCCCCTTGGACAACTGCCATGAATTTGCCAGCTCCATAAGGCGGGCAACTGATTTACACTAAACATTAGTGTGCTAAGCCAGAGTGCTGCAGTGAAATGTTACCTTCTTCTTGGAGATGGTTGTCCTGTGTCCTTTTTCTGGAGCTGGAAGGATTAGTGCAGCCACGGCACTGTCTCCTTCATTGTGTGGGGAGTATTGGGTTTGGGGCTAGGGCAGTTATGCCACTCACCTAATGATGGCAGCTGGGTCAGGCTGCAAGATCTATGCGTGATTTCTGGAGAAGGAGATGAAAGAAATCCCTGATAGTATTTACCTAACCCAATCCTGTGCTTGGCTATCAGCAGAAAGAGGTTTGCATGAATTTTACTCAAGGTGGTGATGGCTGAGTGGGGCTGGGGAAAGCTGTGCTTGAGTGGGCTTTTCTTCTGTTCTCATTCCAGACATGCTGAGCTTGGAACTGAGTAAATGCTAGTATCTGGCATCTGGATGATGGACTGTTGGCATATCTCACTCTGTATATGTTGTTAGCAGCATCTCTAGCAGCTGCATTTGGCACAAGCGGTGGCAGTTTCTGTGGTCATTGGTCCTTGTCCAAGGCAGGATGTATTTGTACTGTTCCCATCATCAACAGCATAAACTAAACTGTGCCCCACATCCTGAAAAACAAAAAAGGGTAGGTACAGCCTGATCATGCAAAGCATTCATGGGGAAAGACAAGAACAAAGCCGGTGAATCCAGACTAATGCTTTAAGACCCTCGTCCAGTTCTCTATACAGCATGAGACTTAGGGTATGTCTACACTACGAAATTAGGTCGATTTTATAGAAGTCGATTTTTTAAATTGATTTTATACAGTTGATTGCGTATGTCCCCAATAAGCGCATTAAGCTGGTGGAGTGCATCCTTACTACTGTGGCTAGCATCGACTTACGGAGCGGTGCACTGTGGGTAGCTATCCCACAGTTCCTGCAGTCTCTGCCGCCCATTGGAATTCTGGGTTAAGCTTCCAATACTTGATGGGGCAAAACATTGTTGCGGGTGGTTTTGGGTGCATGTTGTCAGTCGCACCTCTCTCCGTGAAAGCAACGGCAGACAATCGTTCTGCACCTTTTTTCCTGGGTTACCCGTGCAGACACCATACCATGGCAAGCATGGAGCCCGCTCAGCTCACCGTCACCGCTGCTGTTGTGGGTAGGTCTGCTGTGGGGGCTGCTGTGATCCAAGTAGCCAATGCAATCATTGATGTTCTGTTATCAAGGGTAGTGACTCTGGGAAATGTGTGGGCCTTTTTAGATTTTAGATGCATCATATTCCTGTCCTTTGTTGCTGGTGAAGAAGTCTTGCAGCCATACATTCCAGTCCGGTTGGCGCTGTAACACCTCATAGCACTTCTGTAACACACATGTAACAGCTCCAGGGCTCTTGCTCTTTTGCATTGTCTGCGGTTTCTTGGAACGTCTTCCCTGCCCGATTCCTAGCAACCTCTAGGGCATGGTGTACAGCTCCACCACTTCCCCTGTAGCTCTGCTCTCCTGTTGCCCAGCAATGAGCTCGAGGGATCTGTTCTGGTCCTCCTGGGTGCTGCTGGAAGACATGGTACTGCTACTCTGGGAGTACTCCTAGGAATCCTCCTCAGTGAGGTTGATCGGGGCGCCTGGACAGACATGGCCATCCTCCTCTTAGAGCACTGAATGGGAACTAGAGACTCCAGGTCATTCTTTTCTTTAAGTTTTGTCTCATGGAGATTCAGTCCTGCCTGGAATATCATGCAAGCTGGAGGCTTCTGCCTCAGGCTGCTCTCCCAGCTGGCAGCACCGTGCGGTCGCACCTACCCCAGGAGGAGGGAGCAATATGGTCTATTTACTGGACCTTGTTGCATGGTAATTCTGTTTTGGGAGTCATTCTGATACTTGGGTGATGGGCACTATAAGCACCTAGGGAGGGATAGAGAGGATTGGTTGTGGGTGTACAACAGGGCATGCTTCAAGTATATCTTGTATATGTGTTTGTGTATATATGTAAGCAAGGTCTGAATGAATTCTCCCCTGACAGCTAGCTGGGAAGGGAAGAGACTTCAGGAGCAAACCTTATTTACATGAACACACCTACTTTGCCAAGATATCCAGCAGATAGAGCGGTGTTGCTCAAAGTGATCAACTTTGATTGGTGTTGGGTTACAAATCACTTTAGTACTGAATGTTGTTTTTATTGTGTGGGAGCAGACCTGTGCTTAACCTGTCCCACATGAGGGGGTCACTCTCAGCTGAAAGGACCTAGTTAAGCCAGAAGCTTGAATGCCAGCCCCCTGTGAAAGGAAGAGGGGTAGAGACAGATGTCCCATCCAGGAAGTGTCTCCAGTCTGGTTTAACTGGCTACTCTCCGCTGTCCTACTGTTCAAAGACATTGCAAAACAGGCTTCATTAGGAGCCTTTTGTTATGTTAAGTACTCAGTGAGGGCTGAAACCACTTGTGGTGGGACAGTAAAAATCACTGAGACTGACCTACAGAGGTAACAGCAGAGAGGCAAGTGGCAACGTGAGGTGACTGACAGGCGGACAGTGAAAGTGGGTGATCAAATGGTGATCCGTCGTCAGGGTGGCCAGGAACAGTGACTGGTAGGGCGGCCAGGCGGTGAAGAGCAGCATCCGGTGAGGTAGCCAGCCAGAGCAAGTGCTCAGATGGTGGAGCAAGCCAGGTGTCTTCTTCCTTGAATGGGAGGTGAACTCACACAGATGCACTTCTGGACACCGGGTCCTCACTGACCAAGGACAACCACTGCGAGTGGGGTATGGTGAGGGAGCAGAGAGGGTACAATTAAGGAACTTTTGGTTATAGAACTCAAGAACATGAGGTAGAAGACTCTGCCCCACGCACTCTGGGGTGGGTGTCCTGCTCACGGTTTTAGGTTTATGAATCCTGCTTGTGGCATTTTCCCTAATTAATGTTGGGTGACTTCCCTGCTTTCATTAAAAGTTTCTTTGGTACACTCAGACTCTGTGCTTGCACGTGGGGAATTATTGCCTTTCAGAGGCACCCATGGGTGGCGTGTAATTTCCCAGGTTCCTGGATGGGGGCTCGAGTTGGTTCTGTGTTGTACTGTTGAAAAGGAACCTCTAGATATTGAACCCAGCCCTGGTTGCTCATATCATCCTCATTTGTTTTCCCCAGGGAAAGATCCTTGGAAAGCATTCTATTTGCTTAGGTTCATTCTTCTTTTCTATATGACCCAGACACTTAGCTGCAGATTAATCTGGCACTCATTAGTGGATTGGCCAAGTGTAGAAGTCCGCTGTTGGGAGAGGGGGCGTTCACCCCTCTCTAGGGCAGCTGGGAGCCAGGCCGCCTCACTACCTGGGGTGACAACAACAGTTCAGGACTCAGGCCCTCAGACCAGGGCTGAGCAAGTAATTCAGTTTATCAAGCCCAGGCCCTGGATCAGGGTGGGGCAACAAACACTGTTGCAGGGCTCAGACCCTCAGGCAGGGGCTGAGCAAGCAGTTCAGTTTATAGAAGGTAAGAGGCCCAGGCTGCTGGGCCTGAGCGTTGGGGCAAGGGGGAGACTGCCACCCGTGAGTGGGGTGGCAGGGGGGGATGCAGGCCCGCCCACTCCTCTGCGTCCCAGCCCGGGGCCCTAACAGCAGCAGGCAACCTGCTGCTGTGTCAGTGGGGATCCTGGCTGCAACACACTGACATTGGCTTTGGTTCTGCAGCAGCCAGACTAGGGCCGGCTGCCCCCGGGCTACTTCCAGACTCCCCCTCGGGGCTTACCTGGATCCTGGGGTCGTCCTCCGCAGGATCCAGGTGCATGGGTTCGTCCCAGTTAGGGCTGGAGGGTAGGTCCGGCAGCTCCTCGGAGTAGCGAGCCTGGGGGAGCTCCGGCAGCTCCTCTGGATAACGAGCCTGGGGGAGCTCCGGCAGCTCCTCTGGATAATGAGCACGGGGAAGTTCAGGCCACCCTGGGTGGCTGCCCTGGGTTGCAGGAGTTTCCCAGTCCCAAGCGCCCGGAGGGACGTCCGCTTGCTCCGGCCACTGGGGCCTCACTGAGCTTGGAGGGCCCGCCTTTATACTTCTGGGTCGGCGCTTGATCCTTTGTGGGGCAGGCTCAGAGCTCTGTAGCTCCTCCCAGTCCAGCCTCCAGCTGGGCTCTTCGTCCTCCAGGGCGGCTGGGAGCCAGGCTGCCTCATTACACCAAGCTATTCAGTGTATATGAAAGAGAGGTCCTCAAAAGGCTTTTCGTACAAAAAAATGATCACAGCAATTTAGTATCTCTGTAAGTATTGTCTTTAGTTGACAAGAGGCTGATAGGGTGTGTGTTGTGATTTTAAGTGCTAGAGACCTCCAAATGCGTTGCCTTCCCCCCCGCCCCCCGCCACTATATCTGGAGACTGATGGTGTTTGGTTAAGTGCAGCTTTAAAATTGAAAACCAAGCAATTTACCTTCAATGGCTTTTCAGAATTTTGTGCGACAAGACACAGTTAAGAAGAAATAGATCCCTTTCCATTTTAAGTGCTACATATTAACATTGGTTTCCTCAGTGAGATTAGTGGGTTTAGCTGTTGGAATTCAGCTCCTGCTCTCGCCTTACAAAAACGGCTTCTTTTTTCTAGGTACTCATGGTGAGCTTGTTTCTAGGGCTACATCAATTTGTTCTGTAATGTTGGTGTTACACAAAGATGGGAAGGAAGAAATGCCTAACTCTAGCTTTCTGTCTTCCAGCCTCCTCGTGATGTGCTTCCTTTTTTATTTCTTGTACTGGGTTTTAAATAATTCAGTCCCAAGAAACCTAGTGAAGTTCCCTGTGTTCCAGTATTGCTGCTGTCTACCTGTGGTCTATCTGCTTCTTTGGCCTCATTACTTTAATATACAGATGGTTTGTAGTTCTGATGCTGTTTCATGCACCATTTGCATTATGTTGAACTTCATTTTCCTCTGATGTATAAATGATTTGATCCATTTTGTAGGGTGCAGTGCTGCTCACTAGCCACACTCCCACTATTTTTCCTTTACTGTTTTCCTTTGTAGAAATTAGTAGTGTGTGAATCAATACTGCTGTTTCACTAAATGCAGCCATTCAGATCTCAGAATCTGAGCATTATCTTCTGAGCTGCAGCATGTTCCTACTATTTGTGTCACCCCAGCACCTTGTTATGTTTACATTTCTGTGACAAAACACTGTATGTTTTCAGCAAAATTAATCAGCGTAATTATGAATGATTTTCAATGTCAGGTTCAGCTCAAATGCTGATTTGAAATGGTGATTAGCCCCATCAGAGTCAATGAGAATGGAGAGCTAATCTGATTGTGCCTCAGACTGTTTTTTAAAGTTTTGAAAGATGCCATTTCTCTCCATTTATAAATTTAATTTTTGCTGTGAAACCCCCAGTATTAACACTGAATTGAGATACTATTGTGATCGCATTTAAACTAGGGTGCTGTGCATTGGTTTGTTTTAAGTCATCATCTCTTTGCTCTTGTTTGCGCAGGCTGCCATTATTCAGACAGGATAAAGCTGTGCCATGTGATGTGATTTGCAGCATTTCTGCACCTTTCTGTTTGGCTAATGTTACATGAAGTGAAATCTTGAAATTAAGCTTCAGTCTATTCTCTGGTCCCTGAGCCTTCAGCTTCTACATTCCCCTAAAAAACTGGCATCCATTCTGGTTGCAATATATGTAAACACTAGAGTTTCTTGAAACAGCGTCCACCAACCTGCCTGCCTGAGCATTCCTCTCTCATTGCAGCCCCTGCCATAAAGTCATTGCACATTTGCAAGGATTAACCATGCTTGACAGGCTGTGGTCATAAGAGGACAGAGAGTGGAATGAGTACTGAAACTTAATATGCTCATCACATCAGTAGCTATCGTCTGCAAGTTGCTGTATTGGAGCTTGCTTGTAAGTCACTAAACTACAAATTGGAAACAGTGCATAAAAATCCTAGACAGAAACAAAAAAACAATTCAGGAGCTGGAGCACCCGAAAATGAGATGACTCTGAAAGCTACAAATAGAAGGGAGCCAGATCGGCACAAGGTCTAACAGAGCGTGCACCAGGAAGCGCTGACTCCCGAGGCTGCATTAGCAGAGCTTTGCATGGGAGTTGCTTGACAGCAAGCCAGGAAGGGAATGCACTTGTGTGTGGCCATATGGTCATCGACACAATCCATTGTGCCTGACAGATTTACGGTAGGTGAATGGATTAACTGGGTGGAAAGTGAGCAAAAGCAGGAGCTGATACAGGATGTTCCAGTGGAAAACCGGACGCCTGGCAAACCTAATTGTCAATCTTCTAGAACTGAGTTCAGTGGAGCTACACTGACTTACACCAGCTGAGGATTCTACACAGTAAAATGGGGTTTAACCCAGATCCCCGCAGTATCTCACTAGATACATTCCCCTGCTTCAGGACATAGCCATTTATCATTACCATTTGTTTATGATTTTCCATCCACTTTTCAATACATATAACCTTGTTCATATCCAAGTCATTTTCAACTGATTGTGTGATGCCTCGTAGCAAATACTTCCCAGTATCTCCATATAGTACAACTCCTGGGTAACTTCATCTGTTTATTTTGTGTTTCTATTAAAGAAAATCAAGCTTGTCTGGCACAACTTTTAAATGTGGGGCTGTGGCAGAATGAGGCCATATGTTCAGTACTGGTGTTTGTTTATGTACAGTGCAGTGATAGTCATATCCAAAACAATGGTTTTGTTCAAAGGGAAAGTTAATATGGGAGGTAGCATTCTAAAGTAGAGCATTGGGGAAGCTGTTCAATGTGTTCTCGACTGATAGACCTGCAGTGCTACACTGGCTAGTGAACATATGGGCAAACAGCTGGTCCCTAAAAGACCTTTTCTATACTGGGCAAAAGCATCACCGTCGGAAACACATTCACTAAAACAATGCTGAACATAAGTGTGAACAAGGGGTTTCGTGTTTAAAAACACATTCACTGTTTCTGCTTCTCTCTCAGCTAAAACATGTTAATATGTTTTCTTACACGAGCGTGCCCTAGGGTCAGCCATCAGTTGCTGACACATTTTTAAAAGGATTGTACTTACACACCAAGGGCAAATTCATGTGTACCCCTGGTGCTCTAGTTAAAGCATTTTCTGACCTGATGCATTTCCCAGCATAGATAATGCCCAGCAGAACTTTCTTCTGAACAGCTCTCTTGAAATCCGAGTGTATACTAACTTATCTGCTGCTTGCCATCTAAGACAACTAACTACAGTACCAGGCTTCCTATCAGCCATGGAGCTCCCAAACAGGCAAGATCCAGAGGCAAGGGCATGGATCCAAGACTGATCATTCTACTTTTACTGCCAGGAACCTTCCCCTAGAGAAAGTTCTGTTGTGGAAGCAAATTCTTTCCTTCCCTTCCCTAGACTTACCTCCAATCTGGGATCCATTTCTCACCCCAAATGCACACTTACAGCCCTGTGTCACTGGGAGTGAGCGCTCAGCTGAGGAACAGTGGATCGGATGCACTTCCAAGCTCATTAGTACAATTAGACAGTGGGAGCACATCAGAGTGATAGACAGGCTTTCCCTCTCCCCATGTTAAATGTGCATCTTGTCCCAGAAATAAAATACTAGACCAAGAGAATGACAGGTGCCTTTAAATCTTGTCTCCTGAAAGGGTTTTACAACCACTAGCCAATTAAAAGGGTAAGGATATGTGAACTTGTCCTGGTATCAACAGAGAACAGACTTCATACTCCCTTTGAAGCCAACTGTTCTGTATTTCAGCAGAGAGGAATTTGAACTCATGGAGAACTACTTAGCCCCTTTACTTTAGCACGTTTTTTTCCTGTGAAGCTCTTCAGAGCAGGGAGCACTTTAAAGATGACAGGATTCAAGAGAGATTAATTTGTTATTGTAGTCCTTTGGAAAGTGCAGTTGCGCAGAAACGAAGCTCCTGGGTCATAACGAAGTTCAGATCAATTAAAACAATTTACTTCGTTGCTAATGATTTCAGACCATTGTAATTTATTGGTGAGTAAATGACTTCAAAAGCACATTCATTCAGTAACTGCACAGAGGGAATTTTAACAAGTTCTTGGATAAATTAAGTCTAGAATTTGGTAACAGATTATTATTGTAAAACATTTAAAGTAGGCCTGTCACACAACTTTAAGGCTTCAAAGTTTCAGAAAACAATTACAACTTCTGATCAGTTCTTCAGTGTCCAAAGAAATGCAAATAATAAGGGTAGTTATTGGGCTGGACTTGTAAACAGCCAACTAGTTGAAAACAACTCTTGTTCCTTGCAGAAGTTGAGTATCTGATCTCCTCACTCATTCCCTGGCAACTGGAAGCAACACAAGTTGTGTGTGACTGACAGTTTTACGTCATAGAGTAAATTACATTTAGGGGGTTTCGATTTGTAATATTCACTAGTGCTTCCTGATGTAATGATTTTTTACATTATTAGATGGCACTGAAGTGACTTCAGGCTTTGTTAAGCCTTAATCAGGACTGACCAGAAAATTCCAGTACTGAACCTTATTCCCTGAGAAACTGTATTGAAGAAGTTTATCCTGACTTTGTTATACTTACTGAAGTTTCTTCCTAACCAGAAGTTTCTTCCTAACCCACTGTTGTTGGTGCTGGCTGAGTCATTTGCATGCTGAATCATTCTGCAAGGAGCCTGAATCTGACTCATTCTGTGGGTATGTCTATACTGCAATTAAATACCCAGGGCTGGTCCGTGCCAGCTGATAAAGGCTCTCAGGGCTTGTACTAAGGGGCTGTCTAACTGTGGTGTAGGTGTTTGGGCTTGGGCTGGAGCCTGGATTCTAGGATCCTTCAAAGTGGGAGGATCCCAGATAATGGGAAAGTTCCTGAATGATGAATTTAAAAACTTTAAAATATAAATATATTAAATGCAGCAAGTTTTTGAATGCATGAAAGTGAAACTCAGTGAAGTGCAGGAGCTGCAGAAGACCCTATAAGCAAAGCCGCAAAGTATCAAAAGCAAGCGGCAGTCCTACCAGCTCCAACTTCTCCTCGGGCTGCTCCAGGTCTGGGCCGCCCCCTGGCTCGGCAGCAGGGTCGGCGGGCAACAGCAAGCAGGACGTGTCCATCTCCTTCCCTGGCTCGTTCTGCACTGGGCTAGGGGCTTTGTCTTTTATACTTTCTGCCCCACCTCTCAACTTTCAATGGGAGGACCGGGCCTGGATTCCACTCAGCTGAGCAGAGAGAGTGGTCTCTCTCCCTCTGGCTTGGAGGACACCGCCTTACTACAATCTTTAATTATTTCCTTTTATTAGTTCAGTTGAAGAAATAGCTTCCTCCTGACTAGCAATTTTCATTGCTGCATTACAGTGGACTGTGGTACTCCTACCACTTTGTGTGTATCACCTCCCTTTATAGTGATTTTTTTTCCATGAATAGCCTCATGACTTACAACTATGTTTCTGGGAAATTACAAAGGAACGTATGGTGGTTGTAGTGCAGTAGGGCCCTGGAGAATGTTGGCAACTGAGACTGCCTGTGCACGTCACAGACTGCCCTATGTGAGGTCATGGTACAAAGAGAGAGGCAAAATCACACTTTAGGTTTATTCAAAAGACAGCACTATCCCAGTCAAAAGATCAGGGCCTGTCAGATTCACCTCAATTAACTGGCTAAACCAAACGACAATGCTTCATTTCTTTTACTTGGCACCAATTTCAGTATTTATTTAAAAATTGTCGTTTGCTATCTCTAGCTACCTGCAGGAAGTGAGGCATCAGGCTATGTCACAGGGCAGCATAGCAATGAGGTGCTGAAGCAGTGTTGACGTGTCAGGGCTTCACATAATGGGCTTAAGGTTAAGACAGGGCTTCTCAAGCTGTTTCCCAGTGTGAACTGCGTCATAATAAAGAGATCAGCTCATGCACATCTCAGCTCCCATATACAGTCACATGGACTCTTTCTCCCATTATTTGTCAGATAACATCTCTGTGGCATCTAGAGCAATTGCTTACATGGAAAAGTGATATTAGGAAGTTGATATATTTTTAGTCCTTGTAATGCAGACTGTAAGAGCCAGCACCATGTAAATAGCCAGCTCTCCACAGATGACCACAAGTCGCAAGTTGGGAACCACTGGGTTCAAGTGTCAAAGGTGAAGAGAAGCCCACAGTGCATCGCTCAGAGAATTGCAAAACCAAATTGGTAGATTGTTCTGCCATGTATCTTTAGCAGAGGTATAAAATAATCGTTAATAGAAAATAGGTGGGATCAGCATTTTGAGGATTTTGGATGGAAAGCCACTATATTTATGTAGGGATTAACATTATTAATCCCACTATATTTATGTAGGGATTAACATGGCGGTTAAAGAACATTTAATGAGCAATTATTTCCTTTGGTGTTAAATAATAATTATTGGGTGCAGGTTATTTTTGTAGCTATCTTTTGAAATAGTCCTTTTATAGAGGGATTTAGCAAAGAACATAAAGCTTAATTATAAGAACTGGTGCTAGTTTTCTCAGGGTCACTTATCCTGTGGACAGCCCTGATACAGCTTCAGTTTGCCCACTTGGTAAAATTGGCTGTCACATGCCAGGGACAGCCAGATTTGTCAAGCCCCACACAGCTTTCCTTTATTAGTTCGGTTGGTTTTATTGCCTTTCTGGAGCTCTAAGGGTTGATGGTTAGTTAGTAACAAGCACCTGGAAAATCATTCAAGTTGACAGTGCACTTTTAGATTCCATTTTTTCCTTGTTTCTGTATCTATAAAAAAGGATGACTAGATGACACAGTGAACTTGGTGGGGAATTTGTGATACTGAAAACAATGTCTGCCTTTCGCTGTAGTCCAAATATCATACAAATGCAATAATATATTCACTTGGGATAATTGTACGTGTAATTCTGCAAACCTCAGCTATTTGAGGTGTGTTTAATACCTTCTTGTCTTGCATGTAACAGCAATATCATTTCTGTAAAATGTGGGGATTTCAGACTCGGTGATGGGCTGGGATCAGAAACACCTATCCTGCCCATACAACATCAAAATGATGGTTGGGGCTGGCAAGCTTGGCAGCGATGATGTGATAGATGCATTCCTGGGATCCACCAAGGTCTGGATCTTGCCTTGTTCATTGTGTTATGTGCAGTCAGGGCCGGCGCTACCATTTAGGCAGCCTAAGCAATCGCCTAGGGCACCAGGATTATTCGGGGGGGCGGCATTTTGCTGCAGGGGCGGCAGGCAGCTCCGGTTGACCTGCTGCAGGCATGTCTGTGGAGGGTCTGTTGGTCTGCGGCTCCCGTGGAGCTGCTGCAGTCATGCCTGCGGCAGCTCCACCAGAGCCGCAGGATCAGCGCGGAGGGCGGCGAAATGGCCGTGCGCCTAGGGCGCGAGAAACCCTAGCGCCAGTCCTGCGTGCAGTTAGCACCATGTCGAAGAACAAAAGAAAAAAACACAGGAAAGGGAAAAGGGTCCTGCAGTGTCTCCTTCATATACATGCCCTTTTCAGCCAAACAACTGGGGTTTTCAATAGTAGGGAACTGAATCAATGACAGCCTCACAAATCCTATTGAGTAGAAGAATGAACTCTGGCAAATGTTAACAGTATAATTAGGTAGGCCAAGAAAGAATTGGAAAAGCATCTAGCAAAAGACACACAAACTAACAAGTACCAAAAATTTAAAGTACATCAGAAACAAGAAGCCAGTCAGACAACTGGTGGGGTCACTGGAGACTATCAGAGTGCTCAAGGAGCACTCAGGGAAGACAAGACTGTTGAAGAGAAGCTGAATTAATTCTTTGCATCAGTCTTCACTGAAGAAGATGTGAGGGAGTTTCCCACACTGTGCCATTCTTTTTAGGTGACAAATCTGAGGACCTATCCTAAATTGAGGTGTCAATAGAGGAGGTTTTGAAACAGATTGTAACAAACTGATTAATTAAACAGTAATAAATCACCAGGACCAGATGGTATTCACCAAGAGTTCTGAAGGAGCTCAAATATGAAATTGCAGAATTACCTACTATGGAATATAACCTGTCTTTTAAATCAACCTCTGTACCAGTTTTCTGGAGGATAGCAATGTAATGTGGATTTTGTTTTAAAAGGCTCCAGAAGCGATCCTGGAAATTTCAGGCCAGTAAAGCCTTACTTCAGTACCAGGCAAATTGGTTGAAACTATAGTGAAGAGGAGAATTATCAGGCACATCGATGAACACAGCATGTGGGGAAAAGTCAAACACAGCTTTTGTAAAGGGAAATCAAGCCTGACCAGTATGTTTGAATTCTTTGAGGGTGTCAGCAAGTATGTGGACAAAGGTGATCCAGTTAATACAGCGTACTTGGACTTTCAGAGATCCTTTGAGAAGGTCCCACACCAAAAGTAAAGTAAGGAGCTTGGGATAAGAAGGAATGTCTTCTCCTGGATAAATACCTGGTTAAAATGGGGCCAAAATTATAAAAGGTTCAAAATAAGATTTAGATAAGTTAATGGAGAATAGGTCCATCAATGGCTATTAGCTAAGAGGGTTAGGCATCCTACTCCATGCTGTGGTTTTCCCTTAAACCTCTGACTGCCAGAAGCAGGGACTGGACTACAAGGGATGGACCACTCAGTAATTACCTGTTCTGTTCATTTCCTCTGAAGCATCTGGCACCATCAACTGTTGGAAGACAGCATACTGGGCTTGATGGACCATTGGACTGAACCAGTATGGACTTGCTTATGTTCGCATGTGAGAAGGTTTTGGATATAGTGGCTTTAGTTTATTATCCTGCCAACCAGCAGACTGACTTGAGAAGGAAATAAGCACCAATTGTTCGAGAGAGAGAGATCTAGCATTAATTTATTAAGTCTTGGCTACCTTTTTGATCACTTACATACTTCCAGGTGTAAGTCAGAGGGGGAGGTTTACATGGAGGCAAGTTTTCCAGGTTCATACAGTATTGAATACGTTGAAGTGCAGTATGCATTGAGGGTCCTTCTGACTGTAACAACAATAATCATATCATGAAGCATGAGGAAGAAAAGATCAGAGCCAGCTATAGTAGGGGATCTTTCCTGACACTAGTAGGTGTTTCATCATTAAGTAGCCTCTGCATATCCAGAGAGATACTGAGTTTTTTCACATAATACTTTCCCTATAAGCAAAGCCCCAAGGTATCAAAAGCAAGCAGCATAAGTATTTTTGCTGCTTCTGGCATCAAAAGTGTTGCTTACTCTTTTACAGATCCCATTAGTATTACCTGATGTGGTAGAAAGAGAGTGTGTGTCATGGAAAGTATTTCCCCTTCAAGTTCACAGGGGGGCAGGAGGAATAGGATGACATGGTCTCCAGCACTTTTTAATAATACAGCTTGTTTGGTAACATTTGAGAGTACAGTGTCGATTCTGCCCTCAAGATATGAATCAAGACAAGCTGCTGACTCAGTTCTCTGATTCTAGCATTTAAGGACATGTTAGTAGTCTAGTGAGTTTTGCTATGTAACTGCAGGAGAACATTCAGTTTTATATTCACTTTGAATTTTACACTTTTCAAGAACACTGAATATCAGAAAAGTGACAATATTGGGCTTATCCCAGCATTATTACTTCTGACTTCCCAAGTAACCATTTCAAATGGATGGCGAACATTAACTAAGCTGGCAATATGATCTCAGTGGTTGCCAGCAGCAGCGTGTAAAGATTTTTGTTGTTACAGAAACCTCTGAAGCATATAATACATGGAATTCCAGTGAGTTGAAACTTCCTGCTTTATCTGATGTTTCTGCAGTTTCCTTTCACTTTGAAGCCAGCGGAGAATATTTCTGGCTCTGGGCGAGTAGACAAAATGTCACTGGCTCTTAATATGTCACTTGCACCTGTAAGACAAGAAGCCATTCACAGCCATGTTTAAGTGGTGAGAGAAGCCCAGTATGTTTGTAGAGAGCCTCCATTCTGTATACCCTAGATGATAATAGTGCTATAAACCTTCGCTTTTTGCCCACTCTGGCAATATCATAGTGCAGTGATTCATGACTGCACACATACAGACACTTATGGTTGACAGCTACCTGTATATAAAAGGTATCTGCGATAGAATGCACAACCTGTTACTCCAAAAGCACAGATCTTTGTCCGGTGAGCTAAAAGAGCATCTCAGCCAGGAAAAGGAAATGATGAAACATGTAAGAATGCCTGGGCTATATTCTGGTACCTTCCAATAGAGCGTTCTGTTGTGTTTATATACACAAGACAGTTCTTTGCAAGTAGTTAACCTTACCAAAAAAAAGACCAAGTGCTGAATTCTGCTCTCGATTACACCTGTATAGCCTTTGTGTGTTGAATTGGGTTGCACCGGTACACCAAGAGCAGAATTTGTCCCTCTGAAAGGAAATGTGAAAAGTTTGTGATCCAAATGGAACACGGGTAAATGATGATCCACCTTACAATGAGGAAGGGTCCAGCAATAGCAGAGAGATTAGATGTTACATAAGGACAAATGTAACTGTAGCTTCAGTAATGTGACACATCTAACAATAGATACTCAGATCAATTCTCCTGCTTTTATCTTTTCTTGAGGCTCGGCATGATGAAAAGTGACCTATATCTAGGGCTGATAAATGGCCAGAAACTTGCTGTACCTACTTTCTTTTGATATTCTTAAACAATTACTGCTGGTACATTGCAAATTCATGGTCAAGGAGCTTAAGTGCTTAGTGGAACTTCCCAGTCAAGCGTTAAGGGTATTGGTTTGACCTGCCCTTGGGTTACCTCACCAATAAGAGTAAATACACTTTACAGTGTAAGTGGAAGCAGCAGCATTTTCTATTATGGTGGTACATCAAGTTTCTCTTTTTTCCTTGTGTTCTGGGGTATTATCTGGTATCTGCTACAGACCACCAGATCACACAGTGTATCTGAAATGTATAGGGGAAAAAAAGCTGTGTGATCATCGGGGACTTCAATTTCAGTGACACATGCTGGAGATCTTATGCTGCCTATAATAAAACATCCTTGGAATTTCTAAAGAGTATAGATGACTATTTCCTAACCCAACAAGTGTTGCATCCAACAAATGGAATCCTATATTAGACCTTGTCTTGAAAGATAAAGAGGAACTGATCATAGAACTAAAAATTAATGGTAGTTTAGGTACAAGCGATCATGATTTGATTACATTTATAAGGTGGAAACAGACTGAAGTCCAGACTAGTAATATACATATTTGGTGCTTTAAAAGGGCTAATTTCACAAAGCTGAAAACATGAGCCAAATCAGGTGATATGAAGAATTTCATCATAAAAATGTGAATGATGATTGGGAATTGTTTAAGAATACTTTACTAGAAGCCCCAAAAACCAAAATCCTACAATTGAGGAAGGAGTCCGTATTGGTTAAAAACCCAACCTGGTTTAGAGGGGAAGTAAAGACAGCTCTCTATATATACATGCACAACAAATTGAAAAAATACGATGATGATAGTAATTTATATAAATCAGAAGCTTGGAATTGTAGAAAATTGATAAGGGAAGCAAAGTGACACAAGGAGAAATTTGTGGCCAACAGAGTTAACAATAAGAAGGTGTTTTTAAAGTATGTTAGAAACCATAAAAATTGTAACCATGGTGTGTTCATCCATAGACTGGTAGAATTATCAATAATAATGCAGAAAAAACAGAAGGGTTCAAAAAAAATTCTGTTCTGTATTTGGGGGTGGGGAAGGGTGGTGAGTCATATGATAACACTCTTTCCATTCCTTAGTATCTCAGGAAGATGTTAAACAGTTACTAAAGTTAGACATATTAAAATCAGCAGACCTGAATACCTTGCATCCAATAATTTTAAAATAGCTGGTAGAGGAGCTCGCTGGACTATTAATGTTCATTTTTACTAAGTCTTGGAAAACTGGGGAAGTTCCAGAAGATTGGAATAAAGCTAATGTGCTAATACATTGAAAGGGATGACCCAGGTAATTATAGACCCATCACTCTGACATCAATCTGGGGCAAGATAATGGAACATCTGATACAGGACTGAATTAATCAAGAATTAAAGGGGGGTAATATAATTATTGCCAATCAACGTGGGTTTATGGAAGATGGGGTCTATCAAAGTAAGTGAGTGTTCTTTTTTTATTGAGGCTACAAGTTTGATTGCTAAAGGAAATAGTGCTAATGTAATAGACTTCTGTAAGGCATTTGACTTGGTACCACACAACATTTTGATTAGAAGACTAGAACAATATAAAATCCACATGGCACACATAAATGGATTAAAAACTGGCTGATTGATAGATCTCAAACTGTAAATGGGGAATCATCACTGAGCAACTGTGTTTCTAGTGGAGTCCCACAGGGATCTATTCTTGGCCCTACACTAATAGAAGTTTTTATCAATGATCTTGAAGAAAATATAAAATCATCACTGATAAAGTTTGCAGATGACCCAAATTGGGAGTGGCAAATAATGAAAAGGAGAGGTCACTGATAAAGAGTGATCTGAATCTCTTTTTAAACTGGGTGAAAGGAAACAATATGCCTTTTAACATGGCCAAATGTAAATGTATACATCTGGGAATAAAAAATGTAGGCCATACTTAGGATGGGTGGAAGCAGTGGCTCTGAAAGATTTTTTTGAGGGGGTGAGGGGTGTGGATAATGAGCTGAACATGAGATCCCAGTGCAGTGCTGTGGCCTGAAGGGTTAATGCAGTTCCTTGATGCATAAATGGGGAAACTTGAGTGGGAGTAGAGAGGTTATTTTACCTCTGTATTTGGCTCTGGAATAATGTGTCCAGTTCTGGTGCCCACAATTCAAGACGGATGTTGATGAATTAGAGAGGGTTCAGAAAAGAGCCATGACAATGATTAAAGGATTAGAAAACTTGCCTTATAGTGATGGACTCAAGGAGCTCAGTTTGTTTAGTTTCAAGAGAAGGCTAAGGGGAGACTTGATTGCAGTCTATAAATATCTACCTAAGGAAGAAATATTTGATAATGAGCTCTTCAGTCTAGCAGAGAAAGGTATAATATGCTCCAGTGCCTGGAAGTTGATGCTAGACACGTTCAGACTGCAATAAGGCATACATTTTTAACAGTGAGGGTAATTAATCTTTGAAACAATTTACCAGGGTTTGTGGTAGATTCTTCATCACTAGCAATTTTTAAATCAAGACTGGGTTTTTCCCCAAAAGATCAGCTCTAGGAATTATTTTGGGGAAGGTCTGTGGCATGTGTTGTACAGGAGGTCAGATTAGATGATCACAGTAGTTCGTTCTGGCCTTGGAATCTAGGAATCGGTGTCCAAGTTCTGCAGGGGTGAACTCTTAATTCTTACTCTTAATATTTCTCTTTGTCTCTGAAGTGCTGAAGAACTTGTAACTATGAAAAAGAGAATCTGTACAATGATGTATTTACAGACTTGAGACATGTTTAAGCTGCAGAAGAAAAACTAGTTTTTCCTTGTAGAATGTTCCAGAAGACTTTTGTCACCATTTGTCTCCCATGTTCTGTGCATTGAAGAAAAATGTGAAAGAACAGTATGTTTGGAAGGGCACAAAAAGGCACTGAGACCCTGACAATTAGGGGAGCAGACAGTCTCTGGCCTTCTTGTTTGAGACAGAAAGCCTTCAGGATGCCAGCTGGCTGCAACCTCCATACTATCAATGCCTGAAGCACTCCTTAGCACTTTCTCAGTTATGTACATTGATTTGGTTGTGGTATGTTTTTAAGGGAGCCCTGTTCTTGGTTCTCAGTGCAATAGAAGGTGACTGAATGTGCAGCTAGAGCAATGTAAGGAGGAGTCTTTTGGCTCCTGGAATTTCTGTTGTTCTAACCTAGTGGTTAAAAGGAGGGATGGTTTGCATGTTTTCTTTAAACAGGAGAGGTCAATTAGTTGGTCAGTGAATATTGATAGATCTAATTGTTTCTGGGCTTGCTAAGAAACGACAGGTGTTTGCTAAGAAACAGCTGGGATAGCTGTTTATTCCTTGGAGTGACCTATTTCTTAGATGTTACTTTTGATTCAGAATATTCTGAAGCCTAAAGGAACCCTTTGATCTATAGTCAGTTTCCTCGATGTTCACTGACTTCAGAAGTTCTTCTGTTTAAAATTTAAACATTACCATGCTAAGCTCTTGGTGTTCTGGTTGTGGTTAGATGTTTGGCTACGTGTGTTCTCCCTGTGTGCTGCCCCAGCTCTGTGCAGCTGGCACAGCAGATCTCAAGCAAATCACCCAATGACCACAAGATCCATTAAGGTACGAAGGTGCCAGACTAGGTTTATTGTCAACAAAGCACGGTAATAGCATCTGGCAGACTCTACGAGGATGCTAAGACATATGCCCGTGATAAGGGACACAGTTCAATGAATGGCGGGACTTTCCATTCCCTCCTTGGTCAGACAAAGATACTTCCTCTGACATACATCTTTATACCCTGATACAAACAAGTTACGTACTGCCTCTGACATACTTAGTTACTGCCCCCCTGACATGGCTATTTATTACCCATCACCTTGTACATGTTGGTTCAATCAAAACATCTCTATTACGTACTATCATCCTGACCTTATCTTTTAGGAGGGGTCAGTGTGTTCTTTTTATCCTTGGGGAATATTTTTGTACCATTCCTGATGTTGGGATGTTCTGGTACCTCTTGATAGCAGGATGTGTTTGCGTGAGCACTCTGTGCCTAGCACTTCTTAGGAATGTGTATTTCTGCAATATCAGCCCTGTTCTTGCCAGAGTCTGTGATCAGGTCCTGCCTCATACCAGGCCTCTGATACAAGGGCTTATGTCTCAGGCTCTCTTACCATTACACTGGTTACTGCTCCAGTTCTGGGCTGTGTCATAGGTTAGCTGTGCATGTTGTTCCTTAAGTAGCTGATCAGTCAAAGAAAAAATGACTTGTGTTGTTTAATGGTTGAGTCTGCAGCTGTTACTGTAGTAAGGCATGGAACTAGGACTTGCCCCTTTAAGCTTTGTAGAGTATACCCCTGGGATGTCACCTGGTGTGCTGGGATGTCACTGAGGCAGACTATTTGCCAGCCTTAGCCCCCTTTTACTTGGTCTTTCTGGGCTAGGCTCCCTTGCATTTTCCAGCCAAGCTCACAGGCAGGGCCACACCCAGCTGCACAGAGACCGAAATCCGCTCTGGGAAGGCTCAGCTTAAGGAGCTTGTCACAGCACCCAGATGTCCACCCTCCCTTGGAGTACAAACCCAGAATTATATGAAATTCACCTCTTCCCTCTATGTGGAGGGCGGTATGCACAACTCCTCTGCCCCCCAGTTAGAAATCATATAAACTGGGTTATATTATAAACCAGAAATAAATTTATTAAGTATAACAAGTGTATTTTAAGTAGTTAAGAAGGTAGCAGACAGAACAAGGCAGATTACTAAGAAAATAAAACAGCACGTAAACTAAGGTTAATACACTAAAGAAACTGGTTACATGTAAATTCTCACCCCAAATGTGGTTCTTCACAGGCCAGATGCCCTTCCAGCCTGAGTGCAGTTCCTTCCCACAGTTCAGTCTTAGTTGTTTCCAGCTGTCATCTTGGGTGAGCAGGGGAGAACTGAAGACTGGGATTACCTCACTCCCCACTCTTACATAGGATTTGCAAAAGGTGGGAGTTCTTTGTTTCCTAGTCCTTCCCCCCGCCCCCAGCTTCTCATGAAAAAGTACAGAATTCAGGATGGGTTCCGGTATCAGGTGACATGGTCACATGCCTCTGTAAGGCCCCTGTAGCCATTCTTCACACGCTGACCGACATGCTTGCAGGGAGACTAAGCTCTTTTACAATCCGTTATCTCGTGCTGATGGGCCGTCAGCACTGTTGGGCTTTCTTATTGTTGTACCTGACGTGTTAGCAGGGGGTGTCACCCAAAGTAACATAGTTGAAATACAGATACATAGTCAATATTCATAATTTCAGATACAGAAATGATACATGCATACAAATAGGATAGTCAGATTCAGTAAATTACAACCTTTCCAATGATACCTTACAAGAGTTATCTTGCATAAAGCATGTCTTAGCAGGGCCGGCTCCAGTGTTTTTGCCGCCTCAGGTGTGGGGAGCTGCGATTGGCAGCACTTCGGCAGCAGCTCCGCCGCCGCTGCTTCATTCTTCGGCAGCAGGTCCTTCCCTCCGAGAGAGACCAAGGGACCAGCTGCCAAATTGCCACTGAAGACCCAGATATGCTGCCCCTTTCCATTGGCCGCCTCAAGCACCTGCTTGCTGCGCTGGTGCCTGGAGCCAGCCCTGTGTCTTAATTATGTCATATTTCTATCACAAGCATATTTTCATAAAGAATATGGAGTATAATGTCACAGCCCCAACTAACACCATGTCATTTCTCCCAAGATTTCCAGAACTGCCTTTACATTCCAGTTAAAACAACCTGTAAGACTGTCTGTAATACTACCGTGTGGTGACTCCCAGTAACCAGTTATAGGGAGTGAAGTGGTTATCAGCCAGGCAGCTAGTTGGTGCATCCACAAAGGATTCAGGATTTCTCACAGCGTTTTGTGATAGTGGGAAGCCCCTGTTTGCACATGAGGTAGTCAGTGTCAAATGAGCAGAGCTAATCCTGGGATAGTGTAGCCCAGCCATGCAGCTCTGATCAGAAGCAGCAATAGACGGGCTGGAATGTACATGCCATCTTTTATGAAGAAATAGTTTGTTCTTTTTGCTGCCCGTGTTCTGGAGTAGAATGAACACTGGTTTTTAAAGTAACAAGCTTCTTTCTGTGTACAGGGTTCAGTCAAATTGCTTATATCTCTAACCAAAACCAGAGGGATCTCCATTTTGAAGAGAGAAAAATACATGGTCATGCCTGCAGATTTGTCTCTAAATCAGGTATTTTTCAGGAGAAGTCAGAAACTCTTTAATTTCATATATCAGCCATGTTAGTCTGGATCTGCATCTGACGAAATGGGTACTCACCCACGAAAGCTCATGCTCCAATACTTCTGTTAGTCTATAAGGTGCCACAGGACTCTTTGTTGCTTTTTAATTTCATAGTACATTCTGGTAATGATGATAGCAAAAGGCCAGAGAGAAACTGACTCATCTACACAAACACACAGCTCTCAAAAGCAGAGAATAGCAGTTCACAGACAATGCAGAAGAGAGTTCCTGTGTGGCTAGTAGATATTGTAATGCATGTGAGACTGTCACACAGGCCTCTAAATATCCTGAGTTTTGGTAGTCGGGCTAGAATCACAGGCAGCACTACATAACTGGCATGCTAAGCCTCCAAAGAGGCTTCTGATAGATTCTCTCGCTCTCTGTTTAAAAATCTAATTGATTGTAGCTTCTACTTTTACCATCCATTTGACCTGAGCCCAAGGATTAAACAAAGGCTCACCTTGTTCTTCTTAAATACAGGTACTGAAGTTATCAGCATCCTGTCATGTGCTAGAAGATTACCAGGCTGCTCCCATACAGCAGCTCTGAGGCTGCAAAAGGTGCTGAAGGGCGGGTGCTTTTCCTGGGCTGGCCTAATGACATCAACTCTTGCTTAACTACAAATAATAACCGTACCCCCAGATAGCAGCTGGGCTCCCTGCACTAATTCCTGGGTCTGATGCAGGATAGGATTCTTTTAGCAGCTTCAGCATTTCCCTCTTTCAGTGCCCCAAAGCCAGTTTCATTCACTACATGCTTTCCCACACCAGGAAGCAAGTTAGGATAAATTCCACTGTGGAGTAGGGAGAGACCCTGACCTGTAAAGGAAAATGTGAGCAGACAGTAGCCAGGAAAGAATCTGTCCTGCCCCTTTGAATCCAGTGAGCTGCATGGGCATTAACCAGGGCATTAACTCAGAAAACAGTGAGTCAGCACTCCTGGCTCTTGGTGTGCATGAGAGTAGCTCTGGTAACTGGGCTGAAGTTTTATGATGAGTTTGCTGATCTTCCTGGGGGAATATTTATTTATTTTCCCCTATTTATTTTTACTCTGTGTTAACTGAGGCTGCCTGCCAGGTCGGTCACCCTGGCATCCTATCATCAGAAATTGCCCTTACCCATCACATGCTGTTTTTCTGCCACTCAACACCCAAAATAATGATCCTGTTTGAGCCTCCTGCATGCTGCCTCAGCTCCGCTTTCGGGGTTAAAACAAAAAGCATGTTTTCTCTGGTGGCAGATATAGAGAACAAATTTAGCATTGGGATTCCATTAGCCTCTTTTCTTTCTGCAAAACCGCCTTGTGGGCGAAGTGGTGCAGATCTCTGGAGAGCTGAGTTTGGCTACTGATGCTGTTTGCTGAGAGTTATATTTTCTCCTGGGTGCACACATATAACACCAGCGTCCTGTTGAAGCCAATGGGAGTTAAACACCTTCACTGAAGTGAATAAAGAGCCTTGATCATTTATAAATTTACCTGTTTATTGCCTGATTCTGCAGCTGGTTTCCACACACAATTCCCAAGGGCTTCAGGGGAGGAATCCTCATCATGAGACACTGCGGAATATGTAGCTGAGAATGCAGCACAAACAAACGAGGTACATCTTAGGAATATAAATTCAGTTTTCAGTAGGGTTTGTGGCCTGGCTATTCGGCAAGGCAGAATATAGCAGTACAGAGCAGAGAGTTTAGAGGGTTGATTTCATTAGCTCTCTTTTTTTAATGTGAATTTCAGTACTAGTGAATGGTGTAGGATTGATAACCTCCTGACCAGCATAGACCCCTCTTGGCATCAGTCGCTGTTACCCACTCAGTTGTTGATCTCTCTGCTGAGAGAGAAAGTAAAAACCAGTGTTATGCAATCACTATGCCTCACATTGTCTAAAGCTGCTGTGTAATACTTGTGTTAGCATGATGTGTGTGTGTGTGTGTATAAGAAGAATGTGTGTTAGTGCACAAGAGGGAGTGAATATGGGAAGTCCTTCAACAAGGACAAATGCAGAGTCCTGCACTTAAGACAGAAGAATCCCATTCACTGTTACAGACTAGGGACCCAATGGCTAGGCAGCAGTTCTGCAGAAAAGGACCTAGAGGTTACAGTGGATGAGAAGCTGGGATGAGTCGACAGTGTGCCCTTGTTGCCAAGAAGGCTAACAGCATTTTGGGCTGTATAAGTAGGAACATTACCAGCAGATTGAAGGACGTGATCATTCCCCTCTATTTGGCATTGGTGAGGCCTCATCTGGAGTACTGTGTCCAGTTTTGAGCCCCGCACTACAAGAAGGATGTGGAAAAATTGGAAAGAGTCCAGCGAAGGGACAGCAAAATGATTCGGGTTGGGCACAAGATTATGAGAGAAGACGAGGGAGTGGATGTTAGTCTGCAGAAGAAAAGAATGGGAGGGGATTGATAGCTGCTGTCACTACCTGAAGGGGGTCCAAGAGATGGATAGACTGTTCTCAGTGACTGATGACAGAATAGGAGTAAGTTCAGTTGCAGTGGGGAGGTTAGGTGGATATTAGGAAACTTTTCACTGGGAGGGTGTGAAAGCACAAAGGCGTCTAGGGAAGTGAGAATCTCCTTCTTGAGTGTTAAGTGTCAGGCCTTGAAAGCCTCGGCTGATGATTTAGCTGGATTTGTCTTGCTTGAGCAGGGTTGAACTAGATATCCTCGAAGTCCTTCAACCCTGAGATTATGTTATATGTGGGAATATATTTATTTATCACTTAGCATCTAGCTGAGAGTCATACACATTCAAAAACACAATCCGTATATGGCTTATATATTGAGTATAGTTCAGAGTAGTCGGTACTCTGGGTCTAAAAAGTGACAGAGTCCTGTGCACCTTATAAACTACAGACGTATTGAAGCATAATTCATGGGTGAATACCCACTTGTAACGCTGTCGGATAAGGCTACATTATGGAGTATCTTCGCGTTGACAAGTTGGTATACGCGCACGAAAGCTCACGCTCCAAAACGTCTGTTAGTCTATAAGGTGCCACAGGATTCTCTGCTGCTATTATGGAGTATGTTTGCTTCTGTGAGAGGAGAGCGGTAGTGTTTGTTAGAATGTGTTATAACTAGTAAGGAATTGGAGCAGGATTATGAGATGGATATGACAGGGACACGCATACAATAACTCTCATTTTCATTAACTAGCAGTATCAGCCTCTCTGTTGTTGCATTGCTAAGGAGAGAAGGTCAATTGCTTCCAGCTTTGGCACGAAATCAGCATTCCTGTTGCTCTCTTGATCATTTTGGTGTCAGGGCACCTCATTTCCAACTAATTGAAATAGCATATTTTTCTGGTGACAGTGCAACATCCTCAGCCTCAGTTGTGTCATCTGTGAGACTAATTAATAGATACCAAGCAGGGGACTTTAATCTGATCCTTCACCCTTCAGGAGAGGGCTTGAGAGCTCTGAAGTTACTTCTCTTCAGTAAGATTTCCAAACTATTTGCACCACTAGTATCTCAAATGTAACCTGTCATCAATAATGATGATAGAATATTGACTAAACACTAATGCTGGATGAAGCAGTCTTCATCGTGGGATAAATGACCATGTTAGAAGGTTAAACTGCCTGAGGTAAACCTGGGGCCACTTGACATCCAGAAGGTCAATTAGTAATTTGAGGAGTGTGACTGCCATTTACAGACTCCTGAACACCAAATAGCATTCTGTATAAAGACAGTGTGGACTCTATATTGTTAGGTATATGCAAAGGTCATTGACATGCTACTGACCACGGGGGAATGATTTTTCTCATTTGTTAATTGACCTCCAAGAAGCCCTTGCTAAAGTTTCCGGAATAAAATACTTTTAGAACCAAGCAGTTAGAGAAGGGGATTTGGTTCAGGAAAGGATATTTCTGTTAGAAAGTGATCAACAAAATGAGTGTGTTGGAAAAGCACTGGTTTGCCAGCAAGAGTGGGAAAGGTTTCCTGTTTCTACAAGTTCAGTTTTCAGTGGACCTCTGCTTGACCTGAGGAGTTAAGAAACTAAAAGCCAGTTTGAGCCAAGAGCTTTTCATCATACTCTATCTGGACAAGGCCTCCACAGCTATATATGCCAAGAGGTGACATTTCCTTTCACATGAAACAACAGAGGCGTAACTCCATAACCTGGATGGATGTCAGATGAGCTCAGAAAATCTACAGCAAACCTCACCACTAAGAAAGAAGAAAAACAAAACAACTTGTACTATACTGAAGCCTCCAGGAGGGCTAACATGGAGTTAAATTTACTGTCACCGGGTGGATCAGAGAGGAGGGTATTGTAAAAGCCTCTCTGAGCAGCAGAGAAAATGAATGTGTTAAAGTTATTGATATAAGTGGGATGGTAGCTTCATGTCTTCCGTGGTAGCAATCTGCAAGACAACCAGCTGGGGATCTATGGTGGTAAAAGCTGCGGGTTAGACATCCAAGTATATCCTGACACGGCCTGTGGCAAGAGCTGTAAGGTCTCATTACTCTGTCCTGTCTGGGGCATGTCACAGCTTCAGACTGGTAGAAAAAAAGAACGAGCAGGATGGCATTCTTGGTATGAGATGCATTTTCTGTCCCGGAACTCATCTCTTCTGGTCCAGGCTCTCATCGTGTGACTGAGTTTACAGTAGAAAAGGTTCTGAAGATGCTGGTGCCTCTGGCGTCTTCCCTCCCCCTGCTGTGAAAGTCTGTCTGTCTGGTGAGGTGTCCAAGGCACCAGCAAGCCCCCCTTATGTAAGCATGATGTCATTCAAAAACTTACTTGCACCATTTCCACTTGCTGGCTGGGAGGAGCTATTCCCAAGTGTCTGCACAGGGTGAAAAAAACTACCTGAAAGAAAGGGATCGGGTAAGACATTATGAACATTGATAATGCATGAGGATTAGGGGAGCCCTTTAAATTAATATTGAACGATAGGAGGAAACTAATTTTAAAAATTCTCGTAGGTTTCATATCAGTCAAATGAATTTTGAGGGAAATAAGCTACAGGAATCTCACATCTAACAACTAGCTAGCTCTCCTTACCCAGAAAAAAATGCACTCTTAAAAATTGCTTCAAATGCTGCAATGTTGTATCTTGTCAATTCACCTTTGATTTGGAATCTCACATGTTTATAGACACTCCCTTTTTCTGCCAAAAATGAAGCTTGACTTCAGAGAGAAAAAAGAAATGTAACATGGAAAGGGAAAGAGTGTTTGTTAGAATCACTGAGACTGGGTTTTACTCTTTGCTGGAATGACTAGAGAGTCACAACAAGATCTTCAGATAATGTATAAGTTATATAGCAGTGATACAAGGATTATCCCATTGGATCAAAAGTTTCACAAGACTCTCAAAGCCAACATTCTGGAACTGTTTCAAATATTATTAATGTTCTTCCTCTGAGATTTTTATTGCTAGTCACTGATATCAACAGTAACAAATTTAAAGAAACTATAAATGATAGAGCCCCCAGAGACAGGGTAAATAAAACAAAATAAAATAAAAAGACTCTCTTTCCATGCATCTTACAATGAACATCAAATATTAAACAGCATTTATCTGATGTATCCCCAAGCACATCTTCCCAGCAGGCAACAGACTGACATTCACATCCTTTTCAGTAACCTTGAACCCCACAGTCCAGTGCTTACTGTACGGTGTTTCTAGCAGTAATATGAGAATGAAAGAGAATGTTGCGAATAGATTGCATCCTGGTATGGGGATAAGTAACAATTCAAAAATACAGAGAACAAAAAACATGGTTGTGAGACTTAATAGAGGTCACTAATCTGACTAAGGCATCATCCAAAATAACAAAAACAGGAAGCAGCCATTGGAGTAATAGGAAAAAAAAATCTTTTTCTGTGGCACCTTTGTTATTGTCTTGGGTGCTCAGATACCATAGTGACGGGCTCAGTATAAGAATCAGAATAGAACATCATAGCCCACAAGGCAAGGTTGTTAAGGCTAAAGTATGGATTTATTTCAACACCTGTTGTAGATGGCATCCTAAGAGACTAGCCTACCAAAAATAACATGCACTTTGATGAACTTGGTGACCTTCTCTCACTGCCAAATGTGGTGCTCTCTGCTGTGAAGTATTCGGTCTCCTGGAGCAAAGCATGTCCCAGCGCAATTGCCTCAGCAGCCCCCCATGGCTAATATAAGAACTAATATAAGAGATGTTACTTAAATAAAGCAAATACTGGGTCAGGGAAAACTTAGTCTCTTAAATGATGCAGACATTTTGACCAAAGGGTTTTCTATAGCTGAGCATAGATGGAGTGTATGCACAATTGTCCTGCTCTCTTCAGCACTGAGGAGGCGTCAGCTGGAGCACTGTGTCCAGTTCTGAGCACCACACTTTAGGAAAGATGTGGACAAACTGGAGTGAGTCCAGAGGAGAGCAACAAAAATGATAAAAGGTTTAGAAAACCTGACCTGGTAAAAAAAAAAAAAAAAATTGGGTATGTTTAGTCTTGAGAAAAGAAGGTTGCAGATGACCTGATAACAATTTTCACATATGTGAAGGCCTGTTATAAAGAGGACAGTGATCAGTTGTTCTCCATGTCCACTGAAAGTAGGACAGGAAGCAATGGGCTTAATCTGCAGCAAGGGAGATTTACGTTAGATGTTAGGGAAGTTAAGCTCTGGAACAGGCTTTCAGGGGAGGTTGTGGAATCCCCGTCATTGGAGGTTTATAGGTACAGGGTAGGCACACACCTGTGAGGGGTGGGCTAGGTTTAGTTGGTCCTGCCATATTGCAATGGCAAGACTTAATGACTTCTTGAGGTCCCTTTCAGCTCTACATTTCTGTGATTCTGTGATAATGCTGGACATGGCACATGACCAGTTCGGGAGTGAGTTAGACAAGGAAGTCTTTCTGCTGTTACTGATGTTTCACAAAGCCCCATTTTACCGGTAACAGTGTGTCAGTAATTCAGAGATATTTCACTAATATATGGTCCAACTGTGGGCAGGGAATCCATAGTACCATCTGAATGGCTGAAAGCTGTTCATCTTCAGAAAGGCGAACACATGCACCATCCCACAGTCTTACCCACGTACACCCGTATGTCTACACTACTCACCGGATCGGCAGCTAGTGATTGATCTATTGGGGATTGATGTATTACGTCTCGTCTAGATACATCGATCCCTGAACGTGCTCCCCATCGACTCTGAAACTCCACCAGGGCAAGAGACGGAAGCTGAGTCGACGGGGAACGGGGGCCATTGATCCCACGCCACAAAGACATGAAGTAAGTCGATCTAAGATACATCGACTTCAGCTACACTATTCTCATAGCTGGAGTTGTGTATCTTAGATCAATCCCCCTTCTCCCCCACCCTCCCCAGTGTAGACCAGGCCTCAGTCACACACAGTTTTACATGCTAACACACACATACTGCACTGAGTTTTTGTGCTGTGCCATCAGGCTAGGAACTATTTTTACTGTATTTGCATATACAGAGAAATAGCTTAAAGCCTGACAGAGCTTAAAGAGCAAGACTGAGTCACAGCAGGTCTCTGAGCTTATCATGGGCTCAAGATACTTTCTTTCGAGTTTCTCTTATTCTGCCCTTGGAAATGATAGCTTCCTATTTCTGGGCCAAACTATACCACCAGCAATAAAAAAATAGAAGCAAAGCATCTTTAGCTACATTTTTAGTCATAACGTCTCGCAATATATTAAAATATAAAGATTAACAACATTCCTGAGACAAACTAAAACACTAGCGTATTAGAGAAGAGATTGCACAAATCGAATTCAAAGTGGGATTTCAAGCAGTGCATTCTGTTGATATAAACCTTGAGAGCACTTGGTGAATGTCAGCAGAGCTTTGAAATTAAAATCTCTTATTTCATAGCATCTATTGTTGCATCTATGGCTTGGGTTAGTTGAGGAAGATAGAAACCGCTTGGGGCATGCTTTATAATGTTGGCATTTCTAAGAGATGATGAGGACAGAAGTGTTTTGCATTTAGCTCTGTCTCTCTGAGCCTGTTTGAAATGCAAAGACAGAATTTTGTTATAAAGTGACAAAGAGAGAAGATTCTGTGTCTGTGAGCAATGAAAACAAAAGCAAAGTCCTTGTAGATGTGGGCCAAGAGGGCTGTGGTTTAGGCTTGCCCCTTGAGTAACAGGAAAAAATGAGACAGAAAGCGGTAGCAAATCTTTTACAAAATAACACTGAATGAAAAATGAGGTTTACATCATTTTCATCATATACAATACCTAGTGATTTACATTGACTTACCCATGAATTGTAAATGATTAACTCATGTATTTGTAATTGCTGTCTGGCTGTATGCATAAACCAACATTTTGAATCTGTTTATACAACTATGGAAGTATAATATGTCAATGTTAGTGTAAGTGTGTGAAAGTTATGCCACCTAATTTGTTCTATATTTCTGTCAGGTCTCAAAAGCTAAGCAGGTTCCAATTGAGTCCGTATTTGGTTGGGAAATCTTGCAAGAAGACCTGTAGTACGTCCAAAAGAAAGAGATGTTGGGGATTCATTGGGTGGCACTTTTCCTTCTGAGTCGGCACTGAATTAGTGCTCCTTTGCAGTGTTGGTGACATTATGCTGCTGGATATGCTGTCTTTTGGAGGCAATGCAAACTGCTGTCATTAAAAAATCAGAGAAATTTTCAAGAGCATCATGATGTTAATCCTAGTACCTGGTCAAATTTTAGTCTGGGAGATTGCATTCTGCCTCCTAGAATTCCCCCGTTTTAGTGGACAAGAGATTCTTCACTCCTTGCCCTGTGTGGTGTTAAACAGCTGCTGTGTTTCATCCCAGAATTAGCTGCATTTCAATGGTAAATTAATACCTATGTGCAATATAGTTTGTATCACTTCGTAAATTCTTTGGAATCTTATGAAATGAAAAGCACTATATAAACTTAAGACTTTTTAAAATGTCGTGGGAGTTCACCTGATATTGGCTAATTTACACCACTTTACTCGCTCAGAGATTGACACTACTCTGTAAATGATACCATTATGCTGAACTTGGTATAGAAACTTAGATAGATAACCAGTCTTTAAAGGTACATCTGTGTCATATTTACATATTCATTGACAGCATGTATATTGAAGTATTATAATACAACTAGTTTGCACACACATTTAAACTTAATTTGTCATGCAGTGGACCCAATAGTGATTCTCACAGAAATCCAAAGAAACCTTCACAATTCCTTCAGAACCATTATATAAAGAATCCTAAGCCCTCTGTACACTGAGTTTTAAAAATTGGATTTGGTGGTTGGATGGTCTCAGAGAGGCACTGACACAAGGAGGAGAGAAGGGAAGGCATGGCAAAGGGACTGCAAAGGCAGAGGGAGGGAGAATGTGAATGCTGAAAGTGGAAGGACAAGAAAACAAGAGATTCACTGGGTGACAATTTACTTCGTCTCGCTGCTATGTGAATGGGAAATGCAGTACTATTCGGTTTTCCAAATCTCTCACGTATCTGGGAAGAGTGATATTTAAAATTGCTAGTTGCAGGGATTGCGCATGTTCAAGCTACAGCACATATGTGTTCTCAGGAGCTCAGCATCCTTTCCCATCCAAAATTTCTCTTTGCTTGTCCAATCAGTTTTGGCAGCTGAATACATATGTGGCTGTGCTAAGAGGGGAAATTGTGCACTTCTAGACACACTTTTTGAATGTCTAATTGGTGATGTGGCCTCCAGAGATGTGAGTACAGACTTGTAAATTCCAAATAGCCTGGAACATATAGTTGAATAGAGAGTGCCTGGTAGGGCACTGGCTTGTGGCAGAGAATGTTTGCTGAAAAATATAGACAGTGGAGATCCTGGTGAGTATTCCAGGTGTACATGGCAATAAGTTTGATTTCCTGATCAGGGATACTAAACTGGGTTGACAAACTTGAAAATAAGGTCTGAATTAAAATTCTGTGAGTTCTGGGTGAACTGGGGAGAAGACAGTTGAGAGATACAACAGTGACTCTGGCCTACTAAGACTAACTGCAACTAGTGACACCAAATAAAGTGCCTCTGCTCAGAGGCTACCACTTAAAAGTTCTTAGTTTCTGCCCAGCAAAGAACACTGTTAATTGTTCTATAAAACATTTATAAAAGTTCAAGTTGCACATAATGCAAAGTAAAAGCCATATAAAATGCTTTCCTGTAGACCAGTGGTCTCTAAAGTGGGGTGCGCAAGAGGATCCATCGGGATGTGTGGCAGGAGCAGCAACGCTTTTTTTTTTTTTTTTGCTTTGACAGTTCGGCCGGGAGCAGGGGGTGTATTCTCAAAAAATTTTTACTGATGGGGTGCGCAATCAAAAAAGTTTGGAGACCACTGCTGTAGACAAAGAGTGCACAACAAAGAATAACTTATACGGGAACTGTTGGTTTCTGAGTTATTCACTATGTAAATTCAGTAAAGGGCCCAGAAGAGACTGATAAGATAATTTTCAGTTTAGTATGGCAAATAAATAAATAAAAATGTAAGACTTATAGGCTTTTTTGTTTTGGAGGGCCTTATCCAAATCAATGAGGAAAAGCAATATTGTGCTTAAGTATTTTGCATACGAATTTCTTAGAGAGAATCATCCAAGAACTACATAGTTTAGAAATAAGACACCAAAGACATCTGCAGGTCACTGGAACACCAAGATTTTATCATGCAGTTCTACTATGAACAACAACTCTGTGAAAATGGCATTGTAGGATCCCAGGTTTATGCTTCAATTATTTCCAGAACCAATTTGCGCAGTTTAGAAGTAAAAGGATTTTTCTGCAAAGTGCCGGCCCCACAAACTCAGCCTGGGATCTGACAGTAAAGCGCTGCTCTTTGTGAGATAGGTACATAGGAGTTGCTGGATAAGATTAGAGCTGGTTGGATATTTTCTGACAGAATATTTTTTGTTGGAAAATGCTGATTAATCAAAATCTAAATGCTTCAGAAGAATGTCTGTCAAACCTGCTGATGGTTTCTGGTTTCCTGTCAGCTTGCCCATTTTGCAGACTGCCACAGAGCCAGGATCCTAGGAGCCCTGGCTGGAGGGAGGGCTCTCAGGGGCAGGTCTCCCTGCTCTGAGTGGAGGACAAAATAACTGAGATGGGCTCAGAAGGGTCAGAGAAATCATTCACTTCTGCCACATTCCATTAGCTTCTCTGACTAGTTCTGGGTTTGGAAATTTAAACAAATGGAACCTTTCTCCTAGAAAAGCGACTTTGAAATCTTTTTCCCATGCAGGAGTTCAATAGTGGAGTGTTAGAACATAGTCCAGCAGGGAGCGAAATGTCTCGCCTGGTTTTAACTATACTGAATATTATAAGCTCAGTAAAAGTCTTTTATAAATACAGGAAGCCTTCCCCATCATTTTCCCTCCCCCTTGTCCTACTGGATACCATGCTGCTCAAGTTTCTGGCGTTCGCACTGGGCACTAATGTGGGTTCGGATCTTCTCCTTAGCAAAGCCTTCTTGCTTTTCTCCTAATCTTGGCTCCTGCACACAGTATTGGCAGCATAATGCATATATCTCTTTCACTTTAAATGCTTCTGCTGGAAGTTTTCGTAGAATCTCAGGGTTGGAAGGGACCTCAGGAGGTATCTAGTCCAACCCCCTGCTCAAATCAGGACCAATCCCCAACTAAATCATCCCAGCCAGGGCTTTGTCAATCTGGGCCTTAAAAATCTCTAAGGAAGGAGATTCCAGCACCTCCCTAGGTAACCCATTCCAGTGCTTCACCCCCTCCTAGTGAAAGTTTTTCCTAATATCCAACCTAAACCTCCCCCACTGCAACTTGAGACCATTGCTCCTTGTTCTGTCATCTGCTACCACTGAGAACAGTCTAGAGCCATCCTCTTTGGAACCCCCTTTCTGGTAGTTGAAAGCAGCTATCCAATCCCCCTTCATTCTTCTCTTCTGCAGACTAAACAGTCCCAGAAGTTTGGCTTCTAATGACTGATACCAGCAGTTTCCTTTGGTATTTTATAGTGCTTTCTTAATTTACTGCCTTTTTATAACAATAGTAAAAGGCCACACATCAGGGAATGCCATCAAAATTGAAGGAAACTTCCTCTCTGTCAGCTCAAGTTGAGCATTATAATTTACATGAGAATCTTTTGGCTTAGGGTGTTTACCTCCCATGGAACAAGTTTCTTCTCCCATTATGGCAATGAGATAAAATACTTCTCAGTTTCTTAAGATAGTCTATGCTAATTTAATATCTCTTATTGCAAATGTCAGTGTGAAGCCAGCTCCATTATCAGGATTTCAGTTTAAGAGCATCCATTTTTCTGGGAAGGGCGTATATTTTTATCTCTGCCTTTTCCTTTGTTTAGATTTTGTTGTGAGATCTGCAGTTTAAACTGATGCAGGTTTATTCCATTAATCATAGAAAGTTTTTTGTATATGAAAACAGAAATGTGTGTCCTCATTCGTCTCAAGAACTACATACATGGGTTGTTG
The DNA here is from genome assembly GCF_003597395.2 of Chelonoidis abingdonii. Classification (NCBI taxonomy): domain Eukaryota; kingdom Metazoa; phylum Chordata; order Testudines; family Testudinidae; genus Chelonoidis; species Chelonoidis abingdonii. The sequence continues at coordinate 541,063 of NC_133791.1, read as the reverse complement.
TTTTTTTAATGGAAATAATCAGCCTTTCCTCCCTCACCACCTCAATCTTCCAAGCTTCACATGATGAAAACCAGTAGCTGCGTGATTGCTGCCAAGGTTGTCTACAAGCCGTAGACAAAGCGCCATTAAAAATCCAGCTCTATTCCTCTCCCTTTTTGTTTAACTCTATACAGTACATATTCTCTGTGGTACGCTCCATGCACATCTGGCGGGATGCAGAGTGAAACGGGGAATGAACAAAGCTGGGTAATGTATAACAGAAATGTTCTTTATTCATTCAGGGTGATCCTCAGCCTTCCATTCCAGGGAGGGTCACAGACCGTGGTGCTGTCTTTTCCTGACACGTTCAGTAAGCATATGTCTGTCTGGACTGAGGAAACTGTTGCTTTGCTTCCATAAGTTGAGTCACAGATACTAGAACAGGGAGCAGCATCCCCACATAAATGTTTTTGCACAAAGGTAGCTCTTTGGATAATTCACATGTAGCAGCACTGCTCGTCAACGGGCAAAACTATCTTTATTTCTGGCACTGTGTGCAGGGCTCCCACAGCCCCAATTATAGCTATAGCTCCATGGATGTTTTTCAAAGCTTGTGCAAAATGATTGCAGAGTATTAATGTCATTCACCCTGAAAAGTCATTTCGCTCTCATCCGACCCCTCAGAAAAAGGTGTTCAGTTGTGTATTGACCATAAGAAATAGCCATATCTATGAAAGGACTGAGTCCTTTGACACCCACACCATGGGAACAAGTCTTGCTAACTGCTTCACACCCACCTCTTCCTTACACTGGCTCCAGTCCCACTGCCTCAACTGGCTACATTCCTTCCAGACCTTCAGTCTAGAATGAAAAATTTTCTCTGAAGTATTTGGAAAGGACCTATGACTGCGGTAGCCTAGAGACATTTATAAACAGAAGCACATGAAGAGAGGGCTGAAAAGAAATTTGTCTCTTCACTCTCTCTCTGTATTCTGTAACTTGTATGAGGGCATTCTGCAGTACTGGGAGTTGCTTGCTGCTACCGTTGCTATGGGCCTCAGACAGCCTGAATGACAGTTAGACTCTGTGGGTATCAAGGCATACAGCCTCCATGTCAGCACCACCTGCTGAGCTGGGCATTCCACATGAACAAAGCCCTTAGACTTTACACTTCCAAATCCTGGCAGAAATGTCTAGTCACTGTCAGCTGTCTGTGTAAGTTAAAGTTTCCAACTGGGGATAGTGACACAGATTAACAGAAATTTCCATTATCATCACAGATTTATGAAATTGTTACAAACACCATAAAATTTTCAGTAGTGATTGGATCATACAGGCCACTACAGATGCATATTCAAGTGTCTGAAAATATATGTGTCAGTCACACGCACACTGAGTGGAATCTGATTGTATATCCAAATGTACTGAGAGGAGTGTGCACTGTAAGCAGGACCCACCCCGTTCAAAAAGTGGAGAGGAGAGATACTTACAGTCCCTAAAGAAGATTTTTGTTAGTAATGCTACTGCTGTGACCAGGACCATTTCCTAGGTATAGGCTGCATGGTAAAATGTTGCTTGCTGTTTCAGAGATTCAGAGACCAAGCAGAAAGCAAAGGATATCAATATATATGACAGTTTCAGCCAATTAGGACAAATGGCTCTTTTCTAGTCTTTCAGCAAGACAAGTTCCTTGGGAGAATTATTCTTAGCATGCCTGTGTCATGTATATTGATGAAAGGCAGTAAATATACCACATCCGTGCTGCTAACCTATCATATTTACTCAAGAAGAGTACCCTTGCTGCCAGGCCAGTGACAGAGAGTGTCTGTCTGTCTATCAGTACTCATATGACCTCCAGCACTGTAGTATCTGAATACCTGACCAATTAACAGTCACATAGATTCATAAATCATAAAGCCAGAGGGTTTTTCTATGTAAAATAGTCCGTACGTCCCACTCAATAACTTTTCAGGGAGACAGCTGTTGTTATTTTTATTATTTATTATTTTTTTTATTTATATTACCATAGATCCTAATCAAGGGCCAGGACTCTGCTGTGCTGGACACTGTACAAACAAGACTGTGCCCCCAAGAATTTACAGTCTAAAGACCAGAGACAATGGATGGGTACAGAGAGGCCGATAGGGGAGTACAAGGAAACACTGAGACAATATTGGGCCATGTAATAGATTGTGGTCTCAGTGCACCAGCAGCCCAGCTGATGTGTGTGCTACCATGTCCCGCTGTTGGGTGGATGTATGTCAGGCTTGGGTACAAAGATAGGCTCCCTCAGTGATCCCTGACTTTTCTCTAGGCTGGTACTACTCATTCATTTGAAATGTTTGCGTTGTCTTTGGTCATGGCAGCTCAAATCACTGCTACATCCCGGAGACCACGTTGGGCCTTCTCCAAGTTGTTTGGGAGAGTCCCCTGGCATTTCCCAATGTGAGTTAAATGCCAGCCATTCTCATTTTCCCCACCTCTCATATCTCATGGGTAGTTTTAAATCATTTGTCAGGGTTTCAAATCTTATTTATGTTTCCTCCTGGTGTATTTATACTTAAGGTGAAGGTGATTTTGAGGTAAAGACAAAAGCAGCTTTTAATCAGACACTGTAGATGTTAAACCCTCTGCAGTCTGGGACTGACAGCAGTGTCTCCTTCATGATGTGGATGCCCTTAGGATCACCTGCTTGCTCTGCAGTGGGGCTGAATGAACTGTTCCTGTCTAGATCTGTTTCCAGTATCTCAACAGAAAAGTTTTGAGGGGCAGAGAAAGATTTAAAGACCATTTCCTTATTGCACTCTCCTAAGACTGTCATGTTTGAGGCTGTGCCGTTAGGTACTCTTTGTATCTTATCTGCAGGAGATGCCTTTATAGCCATAAAGGACAAGGTATTAGAGAGTGGGGTTTGATTCATGTTAGTATTCAGAATGTCTTTCCAGGCAGGTTGCAGGGACAGCTTGGTATTTCAGGCAAGGACACTGCTTTGCAGCCTTCTTGTTTAGGTAGGTGAGAAAGAAAAGCATAAAAAGCATCTGGAATTTGTCTGTCATTAATGTAACAGGTACAGTACAGGCAGAGTTAACCTGGAAGCTTCTTCCCCATACTATCAGCCAACCCCAGAAGCTACTGGAGGATGAGAAAAGATAAAGAGGGATTAAGAAAGAAAATAACAAAAGGAAAAATGGTATTTTCTAATCCAAACCTTGCCCTGCAGTGTCTCTGTAACCCCTAGTCATTCTTTTGAGACATAAAATGTAGAGCACTACAATTACGTTAGTGATTACACTTTATCTTTTTCTAGCAAGGTATTAAAGAGGAACTGGGGAGCACATTAAAAAAACATACAGCCCTATTTAATCATGATTCCCTCTAAAACAATTGCAGGAAATCTCACTGTTATAATTGCATGATCATAAAAATCGGTGTTAAGCTTTTCAAGCTTTGCACAATTCATCATTTGCCTGGTTTGCAGTCTGGAGCTATGTCAGTTTAGTGAGCCTTGGATTGTTTGGATCTTTAACTGCACTTCATAGAGGAGCACCCCTGGCTGCAGTAATGCTACAGGGAGAGCAACAATGGTCCAAACTTTGATGCTCCTCCCTGATTTAAATGAGCCTTTGACATTACAAACCAAACCACACTGCAAATGCCTTACAGCACCTTCTTCTACTAAGGCTCTGATAATCTCAAAATCCCAACTTCTGGGCCAGACAGTCCACATACAAGCCCACAGATTGCTGGGTCTGCGGGGCTTATTGACAAAGACATAGACATGGTGGAGTTACCTGCTCCTCTTGCTGCTTTCTAGGATATTCCTGCATTGCAGAGCTGAAACATGCTGACCTCTGCTACTTGCTTTCCCAACTCAGAGGGACACTAATCAGGAGACCACATACCTTCTTCTGCAGCACAGAGAGACCCAGGCTTTTTACAGATGTACTAGGGCAGTCTCCGGAGGCACAAGAGGGCAGAGGCATAAGGAATGAATGTGTCACAGCAGAAAGCAGTTGCATCATGAAATGTCAGCCCTGCTCGGGGCATGTTACACTTCTGTACATTCCCCCCTTTCCTGTTTTGGGGACCCCTGATTTGCCCACAATCTTCCCTTGGTAGTTTTATTCCAGGTGTTGCAGTTTTCTTTCCCAACTGGATCCAACTCCGCACAACTTCTCCCTGGTGTTGCTATCATGGAGATGTTCACTTTTTAAACTAAATGGCAAGAAGATACTGTCTTAAAATAGTAACAACAACCAAATACATGGTTTCCCCTTTCAGCACCCCCACTATAAAAAATTGTTCCAGCACCTCTATCTAGGATCCCATATGGCCCTTGTCACTGGAAGTATCTGATCCCCAGGCATCTTCCTTCCTGAATATGGAGCCTGCCATCTCCTCTAATCCTGAGATTCAAGGTCCTGAACTTGTGCGGTTTGGTCCTACGCTTGATGCATTGTCTTGCTAGTCCTCTTAGCCATGTTTAGTATTTAAGCAATTTGTAGTTAGAAACTGACTTCACCCAGCTTGTTTGCTGATCAGCTCGTCATATTCCTCAGTAGAACACGTACCCCTGAAACAAAGGTTCGTTTGCTTTGCGTTTTCCCTTGACTGTGTTGTGCAGGGGTAGTTCCCATTCATGTTTAGAGGAGTCTGTCTCTCCCACCACCCTCAGTTCTATTTCCTTAATTATTCTAATTCATATTTTAAAATCTGTTTGCAGTGAACTCACTGTGTTTGACGGCAATGCAGGATTCCTCGTCCTTAGTTGAGCTTGGAGCCTCTAGCAGTTTGATCGTGAAGGGAACTTTTAGAACTCTATTTGTGGTATCAAAATCACTTCCATGGCAACAGACTGAGCTGTCACTGCACTGAAGGATGCTTTTAATGAGAGAAGGGATTCTCTTACCTTTCATTAACAGCCAAGAGAGAGAAAATACCAACAATTCATGAAAGGGGAACCAAAGTAAATGTACATCAGATATTCTATAAATGTTACTCCATGCAGTAAAGAAGCAAGAGCTGGGTTAGAGATAAATAATTAGCTGAGCGGAAGATAAAGTTATAAAGGGAGGCAGTTGCAGTTTCTCATGTGCTTAATCCTTAGGAATTAAAACCAGAAGCAAATGGCTATGGAAACTATTAGTACTCCTCTCTCATCCCTCCAGCTTTTTCTTCTCTGTATGGACAGTCATAATTTAGTGGACACTAATCTCAGGAGCTTCGTAAAGCTGGTGAGATACAAAAAGGAGATTTGATTTCCTAAATGTTTAATTTGAACATTTTTATAAGAATATAAGAACAGCCATACAAGGTCAGACCAAGGGTCCATCCAGCCCAGTATCCTATCTGCCGACAGTGGCCACTGCCAGGTGCCCCAGAGGGAATGAACAGACAATGAAATGAGTCTCAATGACAGCAAAAGAGATATTAGACTCCATTAAATGCCCAGTGGCTGTATAGCTCAGGCATGGTAATGCCCTTTTGTCTCTACGTAACTTGGTGACCTGCCCCTGGTGATAGTGAGTGAAAGTTCAGTGGCCTTTATGAAACGACCTGGAAATCTCAGTCTAGTTCCTCAGGACACCTGTAATTGGCCCCCAAATTGCACTTTCATCAGAGGGGCCAAGCACTGAATGGGCTGTAGACCATGAACTTCCCTCTTACTCCTAAAGGTAGCCTCTCTGTGTCATGAGAACCACAGTCCAAAACTTGCATTGTGGGTGTCCTATACCTTTTCTGGGCTAAATGGGGGGCCTCTGTTCCGACTGATACGCACTTAACACAGATGTCACATTGACAGGCCCCACGGTGCCTCAATAAATAATCATGATGTTTGCTTTTTTGAAACAAAAAAAGCATCTCACAGAAAGCTAGGGATTCCACACATGCACCAGCAGGGTGGGCTTAGCCATCCCACACCCACAGGGCCCCTGGCAGGTCAGGAAATGAAGAAGGTGGGCTTACGGCTTCTGAAGAACACAAAGAATAAGCTCATGAAAGCCACACTCCAAGGGTTCTGGGTAAAAATATCAAAAACAGATGCTGGAATTACTGGTTTCATAATCTGTAAAACCCTGTAGGTGTTTTGTGGCTTTTCACAATGTAGCTCTAGCAGCTACAGATACAGCCAAGGCAATGATAGTGTTAAAACCAGAGGAATGAAGCAGTTAAGGTTAGTACCACTTACAGAAGAGAACCCACAAATCTTCCTTTCTGCTGAGTCTATTTGCCAAACTTGGGGAAGGAAGAGACGGTCTCTTATCAGGATTCCTTGGTTCCTCAGAGCTGCTTGAAGCCTCTGTGACACAGATGGGCACCCTTAATATGGGTCTCTGGGAAGATTGTTTCATGGGTCTATGAATTATTGCAAAAAGCCAACAGAGGTGAATATTTAGAGATTTATTAATACATTAAAGCTACATGTTTAATATATCTTTCTGTTCTGATGACCCCAGTTGTCCTTTGCTCCTGAGAAATTTTTTGAAAGAAAATAAGATTCCACCTTCTCTGTTAATGCAATTTGAGATGCAAGATGGAATTTTAATTCAGAGATCTTTACAACCTAAAGTTAAATCTTTAGTCTGATTTTAATTAAGAAATCTCATGGTGGTGCTGGCTAGATTATAATGCCAGAGAAGCTCGTGAGAGCTTCTGGGATGAATTGAGCCCTTAGAAGCCAAGAATGGCTGCACAGGTGTATATTCTCCTCCCAAATCCAATTTACAAACAGCTAATCTGACTCCTTTCCCAGCAGCGCAACATTGCCATAACACCCCATGCTCTGCAGCCCACCTGCTCCCAGATCTTCCTTGCCAGCAGGAATTCTTTCCTGTTGTCAGCTGTGGAACCCTCCTGCTACCCCAGTTTGACAAGCACCTGGCTTGATCTCTTGTTTCTAGTTAAAATGCTGCATATAATACATGCAGGATCCAGCCTTCCACCCCAACAGTAAACCCTGAGTCTACTTCCCAAACACCTCCGACTCCACCCAGCCATTGGAACGCCCTCCAAGCATTCAGTTCCCAATCTCCCACCCAACTTCAGAGTCCCCTTCTCTGCGTTCCACCACAGCAGAGCCTCCCCATCTACCTTTCCTCCTAGGCCTCTGAACACTTCCACATTTCTGGTGCTCAGCTGATCTCTTTCAGCTACGGATGACTGGGATGTGGCTACTCTGAGTTATGGCTATCTTTCTTTTTGTTGTTGCAGCCACTCTCATCAAATATGCTCAGCCCAAAATAATTTCAGGCACTAGTATGTGTCTATAAGGTAAACCTGAGATGTTTTGGCTTTGATTGTTATCATGAGAGACTAATATATTCCAATACTACAGCTGCCAGTTTGGCTAGCAGTAGCATTACTTCAATTAGAAATTAGTTCAGGGATAAAGATGATACTGGGATTCAAACCAATAATCTTGTCCAAAGCCAGCGTTCTGCTAGTTGAAAGGAGAAATCCCATTACTTCAGTGTATGTGTGTATTTGTGCACTGTCTATTCTGTGGCCCAGATTCTACTTTTGCTTGGACCATTATAAATCCAGAGTAACTGTTGTGACTTCAGTGGACTTACTCCAGATTTACACTACCAGAAATTATGGCAGAATGTGACTCTGTCTGTGTCTGTATCATATATTGGAAGATAATGGAATTTTTTGCCAGGATGTCTGTGTGCAGTATCCTACCATCAATTTAGTGTTTGTATCACCCAAACTGCAGGAGGCATTTTTAGAATAACCATCTACAAAAACTGTAGAAACTTTCCTTTTTTATGCTGTGTTTCCCAGGTGACATTCTGTGAGGTATTAATCCTACCACCACAGTGGTGTATGTGAAATATTTTCAATCTTCGCAGAAACCTGATTGCACCTTTTACCCTTTTGAATGATCTGAGGAGTATAAAGCAAACCTCATAAATGAATTGTTGCCAAAAAACCGTCTAGTAACTCGGACAGATAGTGAAAGGAATAGAAAGTTGTACTTTTCAACAAATAAATTCAGTTGTTCATAGCAAGTGGCAGAAATTATAGAACAATTTCCACCTCTGAGTAGTTTCTAACCATTGGATTTATTGAAAATAGCAATTATTGTATTTCCTAATAACCCATTGTGCACAAAGGGCAACCCTAATAGCTCATTTGCACCAGCCTTTTAGTGAGAGAACTGGTCATCTGAATGTCCTTTATTACAAGCTTCCCCTAGGCCAACAGCCTAGCCATTTCAGGATGATGGGAAGTGGTAGTTTTTCTTTGACGTGTCCATACCCTGGGATCTAGTAGGATCTGTTGCTTGCTTTGCAAATGATGTTTTTAGTTTATATTTGTTACCAAACACAGGGAATTTGAGGCATGAGTGTCCCTCAAAAAAACCACAACTGTTTGTTAGTCCACATGGGGCAGCTAAAAACCTCTGTCTATATCCAGGAGATCAACAAACTTATTCCCACTGATAGGTAACTTTGCTCAGCAGCAGAGCAGACTTGGGCAGTTTCCTGTAACCATGGGTACTATCTAGAAATCTAATAACACACACAGTTTCATTGTTCATGTAGGAGCAAATCCTGCCCTATTCTTCATGGGTATGGAGAATTCTTTACAGCAAAGTCAATGCAATACTTACTGTGTGTAAGATAAGTTTTAGGGAGGCTGCACAGAGTGTGCTTACTGTCTGCATGGCACAGAGCTAATCTCTGCAGGACACTTGCATACACTTGCACAGGAGGGATGGAGGACAGGGTAAAGAGGATGCACTGTCTACATTGCAGCACAATGGGAGAGGGGGTGCAGAAAGTGCAGAGGCTATTTTAGCCTCAGTGTCACAGTCACGAGCACAGAGAAGATGCACCACTATTTTGCGGCCTAGGGGAGGAAGGAGGCCAGTGGCCAACCTGTGGCCTGATTTACAGAATTGGGCACTTAACACATGATGGATTTCCAAGATTAACTCTTTCTGCTCTCCAGTACTGAGCTAACCATCCCAGTATTCCCACAGGATCGTCCTGAGGCTAAAGTCTGGGGCTGATGCTGCAGGGGTTTAGCGGGTTACCAAAATTACATTTGCATCCTCCACACTCCTCTACCCCATACATCAGTAGGGAGTAAACCCCAAACTCAAATGCGTAATTAAAGCTGCAGGTTGAAGCTAAGTGGCTTTACAAAATATGACTAAACGCTGATAACAGAGAATTTTAAGAGAGAATTAGGCTGTGAAAGCTCGAGGAAGATCATGCTGGGCTGCAGGAGATCATTAAGTAAAATTTATGATTTAAAAATAGTAAAGATCCAGAAAAGGGCAACGAAAATTATTAGAGGCACCTGAGGGGAGGGGCTGTGTTTTTATGAGGAGAGCTTTAAAAGCCTCTGGACTATTTGGTTTGGAAAGTAATAGGAGGTAGGATAGAACCATAACAATGAAGGGAATAGAGAAGCCAGTCTGGATTGCTAACTGCCCTTCCCTGTAATACAGTATCGCAGGTCCGATAGGGCAATGAATATAATAAAAAACCCCAGAACTTTTTATTCGATGAATTATTAATTTGTGGGATTTATTGCTGCACGAGTCACTATTTGTCTGAATAGAAACAAGATTCAGATGAGACTCAGATGTTCAAAAAAACAAGAATAGAATCTACAGTGGTGCTGGTTAAAATAAAACTAGAGGGGTTGTAATCCTCACTTTTCATGGTATAACTGATCCAAGCTGATCACAGCTCAGGTCTAGAAGAAATACTCCCTACCTGTAGTACTGAGATGCACTGTGCTGGGCCACTGCCATCCTCTGCAGCACCTGGTATGGTGGAGTTATGATACTGTACTGCTGGAGACCAGGGCTGGCTCCAGCTTTTTTGCCACCCCATGCGGCGAAGGGGGAAAAAAAAAGACAAAAAGGACAAACCCAATTGAGCTGCCACCGACATGCCGCCGAAGAGAAACAGAGAGACTGAAGGACTTGCCGCCGAATTGCCGCTGAAGACCCGGACGCGTCGCCCCAGCAACTGATGGACTTTCTGTTGGCTGCCCCAGGCACCTGCTTCCTTCTCTGGTGCCTGGAGCCGGCCCTGTGGAGACAGACCATTGTTCTGCCTGCCATGGCATTTCCTATGTTATAGACATATGCTAGGAATGCTCCCCTGTATGTCAGTGGGAGCAAGATCGCACCCAGAAACAGGTTGATGTGAAATCAACTAGAGAACAATTGCCCCTCCTTGCTTAGCCATTTTTGTCTTTTTTGCATTGTCCCCCATCGTCTTCACTGTCAGCAGTGCTAGTCTTGGCACACCATGGATCCATTCCTTCCAGGCCTGTCTCTGTGCTTTGTCCTGCATTGCTCTTTACAAACACCCTTACAGAGCTAGTCCACAAAGCTCACTAACATACTAGGATTAAAGTGCCTCCTGGAGAACGCTTCTAGTGTAATGCCTGTAGGGAATGCACTGGCTAAAACGGCCAGGTAAAGGAGTGATGATGAAATAGGGTAACCGTAGCATAGGATAGTGCTGTATCAGGGTCTAACCCTCATTGCCTGACTGCTCCTTCCACCTGCCGTTGTCTGTCTGTCTGTCTCTATTTTACATTGTAAGTCCTTCAGAGCAGGAGCTATTCTGTACCACTTCCTGTATTTTTACAGTGCTTCATGGATTATGGGCACTACTGGGAACAAATAATTATTTCTGGTAGAGACTAAAATGACAGGAGTGCCATGTTCTTGTATTGAGGATGAAGGTAAATGGCTGGTGTTCCTGTAGGCTGATGCTATCTTTGATTAGAGGTTTTTTTCTGCAGGTGGCTGGGGTGAAATCTGCTAGTGTTCATCCTCTTAGAAGGTAGCATTTATTCCCCTTCCTAATTCTAGTGGTGGGTTGAAATGCCAGACCTTTCTCCTCACTCAGAGGTTATTTCCCCAGAAACTATCACCAACCCTGATCATTTGCGATGCTGAAGCCAGCTGCTGGTGTGGCTCCAAGCCTTGACCTGATTGTCATTGCTGGGGAGTGAAGCACAGTCTCTCAGTATTTGACATTTTCACAAGCTGCACATGTTGCATACTAGGGCTGCCCAGAGATGAGCTTTGATTTTCCCTTTCTCGCGCTGTTTATTTTTTAATTGCCATTGTTGTGGTGGTGGTCATTGCCTTTTCTGTCTGACTGGAGACCTCCCCTCATATGGAGCTTCCAAACTGTAAGTCTGTCTGGTGGGAAGCAAACATAGGGCTATTGTTGCAGGTGAAAAAATATTTCCCACCCCACTCTGCCAGGCTTCTGATAGAAAAGCAATGAAGTGCTGGAATACTCATCATTTCTTCGTTCCATAATATATCATCCCCTTCTGCGGCTTTGTGGTTCTCTTTTATGTGCCTTTGCCCCCGCACTGTTTATTAAAATCTGGGTGCAGGAAAAGCTTTGCAATTGTGCATAAATAGTGCTAATATGAAAAATATCATCATAAAATGGGCTGGTGGAACTAACAATCGCTGATTTACTTTGCTAATTTAAATTGTATGTAACGGTTACCATTGGGAGGGTATGCCTCTCCTCCAGCAACCATGCTGGGAGGTCTGCAGCACCATCACGCGCTATTATTAGTTTCTGGATAATGTATACATTTTCACTATAATACAAGTTTTTCTCCTTCATTTTTCATGAGAACTGGCATTAGATTAATGACTAAGCCACAGAAGAAACGTAACGCCATGCCAGTCTGATTTATTGACCACTTAGCGTTGATGAAGCTGCAAACAAGAGTCAAACAGATGTTGCAGCTGCATTTTTCTTTATCAAAACTAACAGCCTTTTGCATTTTTAACCGTTTCTTGTAATGTGCTCCTGCTTTTACCACAAAACCAGGGATATTGCCACAAATTACCCTTCCCTTTCCCAGAGGGCCCCCATCTGGAACTGCAGAGACGGCGGCAGTGTGTGTGCAAGTCTCCCAGTTGCCAGGCAGACTTAGTGCTCTGACATGGCAAGTGGCAGAGGCTTTGTGACTCCAGTGAGTGGAAAGCTGTGTGGAATTGCTGACATACATAGCATTAAGATCAGCGAATATGCTGTGCTATGGATCTATTTCTAGAGCCTTCTAAATTCCTATTGATGGCTGGCCACAGTTCTATGTAAGATTTCCTTGTAGACTAGAGCTAAGGCTTCTGAGATGTACATGACAGGTCTCTTTTCTGGCGGAACCCTGGTGTGTTTCCTGCAGGTGGAAAACAGTTTTCCTGAAGTTTTGTAAGTAGTGAAATGGTCAGAAATCAACCCCTTGGTTCTGGAAGAAAGAGGAGCCTGGGATTTCTTCATCCTCATAAACAATCTATGGTTCATTTGGCTCAAAGAGAGCCAAACCACTGTGTGCCCATCCACTCTCATTGTCTCATTGGTGCTAGTGGTGATTTTGGTCTTTGTCACATTCCTTCTTGCCACTGACATTTAGCACTTTACAATGCGAACCACAGAAAAACAAGAGAGAATGTAGCTCCTTGGCTTGATATTAACAACTTGAGAACTGATCGGGTTTAATTTGGAGTATTTGTGGGAGAAGCATAAGAAGGAAGGGAATTGCTTCAGAAAGGACAAGGAAGTTGTGAGTGTACAGACAGTGACTCAGGTTTCAAAGCTTCTTGTTACTCAACACAAGGTTCTGAAGAGCTTCTATGGGAAAAAGAAACCTGCCACATCTTGGAAGCTAAACTTCACTAATTACTGAAACTTGACATTTAGTTTCTGATGGTAACAATAAAGTAGTTCCAGCTCCCAGCCATAATACAGATTAAATTATTAGGGATAAATGCAGTATTGTACTATACATCTATCACTCCTAGCAGCTAGTGCACGGTCTGATCCTTCTATTGGTTCAGTTCCCTTTTCATTCTCAGACTAATGGCTTCTTGTTTTTGACTTGTCAAAAGTTATTTCTAAATCAAGTTGCACTCACTTCACCAGAGTCTCTCCTCCATTCCCATTGCTGTCAATGGAAAATTACCATGCAGTATTCAACATTAAAAACGCTTCTCACTTACCTTCCTAGACTCCTAGGTTCATAGATTCCTAAGCCAGAAGGGACCATTGTGATCATCTAGTGTGACCTCCTGTATAACATAAGCCATAGAACTCCCCCCAAAACAATTTCCAGAGTATATCTTTAAGAAAAACTTCCAACCCTGATTTAAAAATTGTCTATGATGGAGAATCCACCACAACCCTTGGTAAATTTTATAAATGGTTAATTACGCTCACTGTTAAATATTTATGCCTTATCTCCAGCCTGAATTTGTCTAGCTTCAACTTCAAGCTATTGGATTGTGTTACATCTTTCTCTGCTAGATTGAAGAGCTCATAATCAAATATTTTTCCCTAAATAGGTTCTTATAGGGTATCTCTACACAGCAATTCTACAGCTGGCCTGTGTCAGCTAACTCAGGCTTGCAGGGCTTGGGCTAAGGGGCTGTTTAATTACAATGTAGATGTTTGGGCTCAGGCTGGAGCCTGGGCTCTGGGACCCTACAAGGGGGTAGAGTTTTCATATGATATGATTACATCATGCATTTTTCCCAAATACAAGACAGAAATATTTATTGAACACTTCTGCCTTTTCTGCATTATTATTGATAATTCTACCACTTCCATCTAGAAATTGACCAATGCCATTGTCAGGATTCATTTTGTTCTTAACATACTTTAAAAACTCCTTCTTATTGTCCTCAACTCTGCTGGTCATAGATGTCTTCTTGTGTCTCTTGGCTTCCCTTATCAATTTTCGACAATTCTGAACTTCTGACTTATATTCATTTCTATAAACTTCCCTTTTTTTTCCCATTTGTTATATTTTATTTTTGTATAGCTGCCGTCACTTCCTCTGTGAACCAGGTCAGATTTTTAACCAATATGGTTGTCTTCTTTGATTATGGCTTTTGGGACTTCTAGTAAAGTGTTCTTAAACAATTCCCAGTTATCATTCATATGTTTCTGATTAATTTATTTATTCTAGCTGATTTGGCTCATAATTGTTTTCAGCCTTGTGAAATTGGCTCTTTTAAAGCACCAAATATTGATATAGATATATAGTGGTTTGGACTTTAATCTGTTTGCACATTATAAATGATCATTTGTACCTAAGCGATCACTAACTTTTCATTCTGTGGTCGGTTCCTCTTTTTCTGTGAAGATGCAACCAACAAGGGGGATTATAACATTTTTTCAGTTAGGAAATTGTCATTTATAATCTTTAGGAATTCTAAGGATGTGTAAGTACTGGCTGCAGGACACGTCCAAAACATATCCCTCAAACTGAAGTCCCCCATATTCACACAACTTTTGACCTACACATTAATGATAGGTGCATAAAGAATCAATCAGCCTGTTCCCAAGTGTGAGATTTGAAGGTGTGTAGGTTAATGCTCCATCTTGAGCTTTATCTGTTAGGACATTGATCCATAAGTATTCAAGTTCATTTTCTTCTGAGTTATCAGTGACTCAGAAACAGGTAATGCCACTTTTGACAGAGTGCCACTCCCCTTCCCCTTTTGCCCTCTTACTCCTTCCTAAATAGGTTATAACCGTTGATGTTAACATTTCAATAGTGCATCATCCCACCAATTTTTCAGTAATAGCAACTAGATCGAATTTATGCTCATAAATGAGCAATTCAAATTCCTCTTGTTTATTACCCAGGCTCCTACCATTGTTGTATATTCAGTTCAATAATTTCTTCTCTTCATGTCATAGAATCATAGAATATCAGGGTTGGAAGGGACCTCAGGAGGTCATCTAGTCCAACCCCTGCTCAAAGCAGGACCAATTCCCAACTAAATCATCCCAGCCAGGGCTTTGTCAAGCCTGACCTTAAAAACCTCTAAGGAAGGAGATTCCAACACCTTCCTAGGTAACCCATTCCAGTGCTTCACCCTCCACTGGACTCTTTTCCAATTTTTCCACATCCTTCTTGTAGTGTGGGGCCCAAAACTGCTGACACAGTACTCCAGATGAGGCCTCACAAATGCCAAATAGAGGGGAATGATCATGTCCCTCGATCTGCTGGCAATGCCCCTACTTATACAGCCCAAAATGCTGTTAGCCTTCTTGGCAAACAAGGGCACACTGTTGACTCATATCCAGCTTCTCGTCCACTGTAACCCCTAGGTCCTTTTCTGCAGAACTGCTGCCTAGCCACTCGGTTCCCTAGTCTGTAAAGCAGTGCATGGGATTCTTCCGTCCTAAGTGCAGGACTCTGCACTTGTCCTTGTTGAACCTCATCAGATTTCTTTTGGCCAATCTCTAATTTGTCCTAGGTCCTCTGTATCCTATCCCTACCCTCCACGCATATCTACCACTCCTCCCAGTTTAGTGTCATCTGCAAACTTGCTGAGAGTGGCAGTCCACACCATCCTCCAGATCATTAATGAAGATATTGAACAAAACTGCCCCAGGACCGACCCTTGGGGCACTCCGCTTGATAACCGGCTGCCAACTAGACATGGGAGCCATTGATCACTACCCAATGAGCCCAACGATCTAGCCAGCTTTCTATCCACCTTATAGTCCAAATCATCCAGCCCATACTTCTTTAACTTGCTGGCAAGAATACTGTGGGAGACCATGCTTATCAAAAGCTTTGCTAAAGTCAAGGAATAACACATCCATTTGCTTTCCCCTCATCCACAGAGCCAGTTATCTCCTCATAGAAGGCAATTAGGTTAGTCAGGCATGACTTGCCCTTGGTGAATCCATGCTGACTGTTCCTGATCACTTTCCTCTCCTCTAAGTGCTTCAGAATTGATTCCTTGAGGACCTGCTCATGATTTTTCCAGGACGCGAGGTGAGGCTGACTGGCCTGTAGTTCCCCCAGATCCTCCTTCTTTCCCTTTTAAAGATGGGCACTACATTAGCCTTTTTCCAGTCATCCGGGACCTCCCCCGTTCACCATGAGTTTTCAAAGATAATGGCCAATGGCTCTGCAATCACATCCTGCCTAACTCCTTTAGCACCTCGGATGCAGTGCACATCCAGCCATGGACTTGTGCTCATCCAGCTTTTCTAAATAGTCCTGAACCACTTCTTCTCCACAGAGGGCTGGTCACCTCCTCCCATGAGCTGTGCTTCCCAGTGCAGTAGTCTGGGAGCTGACCTTGTCGTGAATAAGACAGAGGCAAAAAAAGCATTGAGTACATTAGCTTTTTCCACATCCTCTGTCACTAGGTTGCCTCCCCCACAGTAAGGGGCCCACACTTTCCTTGACCACCTTCTTGTTGCTAACATACCTGAAGAAACCCTTCTTGTTACTCTTAACATCTCTTGCTAGATGCAACTCTGTGTGATTTGGCCTTCCTGATTTCCCTCCTGCATGCCTGAGAATAGTTTTATACTCCTTCCTGGTCATTTGTCCAGTCTTCCACTTCTTGTAAGCCTTTTTTTTGTGTTTCAGATCAGCAAGGATTTTACTGTTAGGCCAAGCTAGTCGCCTGCCATATTTAGTATTTTTTCTACATATCGGGATGGTTTGTTCCTGCAGCCTCAATAAGAATTCTTTAAAATACAGCCAGCTCTCCTGGACTCCATTCCCCTTCATGTTATTCTCCTGGTGGATCCTGACCATCAGTTCCCTGAGGGAGTCAAAGTGCTTTTCTGAAGTCCAGGGCCATTCTGCTGCTCTCCTTTCTTCCTTGTGTCAGGATCCTGAACTAGACCATCTCATCATCACTGCCTCCCAGGTTCCCATCCACTTCTCCTTCCCCTACTAACTCTTCCCTGTTTGTGAGCAACAAGTCAAGGAGAGCCCTGCCTCTAGTTGATTCCTCCAGCACTTGGACCAGGAAATTGTCCCCTACACTTTCCAAAAACTTCCTGGATTGTCTGTGCACTGCTGTATTGCTCTCCCAGCAGATGTCGGAGTATTGAAGTCCCCCATGAAAACGAGGGCCTGCAATCTAGTAACTTCTGTTAGCTGGTGGAAGAAAGCCTCATCCACCTCATCCTCCTGATCGTCTGTAGCAGACTCTCACCACGACATCACCTTTGTTGCTCACACTTCTAAACTTAATCCATGTAAATTTAATGTCCTTTGATTCCTTGATTGATTTTTATCCTCAGTATTTGATCCTGTGCTAAATGAGTGCTCCTGTCTTTCCCTCTTTTTATCCTCCCCTTTTGTTATTACTTTAATGCCCTCCTAACTTCTCTAGCCAACCTCTCTCCAAGGATATCGGTTCCTTCTACTGAGATGGAGGCCATCCAAACTAAACAGCCCCATTTCCTCAGGGAAGGTGAACCAATAACCAACAAAACCAAAATCCATCACAACGCACCACTTACTTAGCTAGCAATTCATTTCCAGATCTTCTGTCTTTCTTCACTCAGGGGACAGGAAGGATCTCCTAGATCGCTTGAACATTATTCTTCTTCAGCACACTTCTGATTTCCCTGAATTTATCTATTATCTGTGAGATATGAGCCATTACCAATAGATGCTTGTGGCTTAACAGTCGTTCTGCCACTTGGCTTTTGGGTGGGTTTGTTCCTTGCGGTTTCAGGAGCTTTGGGTGAGGATTTGATTAGCTGCTGAGGTTTAATTTTTGTAATTCCCTTTCATCGTTGTTGTTTTCCTCCTCAAACATGAGTGTCTTAAAGGGTTAATTCTAACTTAGCTGGATTTTAGGCCAGTGGAATTCTCCCCACTTGGATGCAAGCTTGTCAGAGGAGACTCTCCAGCACCACTATGGCATTCATTTCAGAAGAGGGGTAAATTAGCCATAAGCATGAAATAAACATGGTACTTTATGTTCAGCTGAAGTTGCTGTATGTTAGCAGATTGTAAGTGTCTTGTGTTAGCTGCCGTTGGCCCATGACTCTCTCTCCACCTCCAGCTGTCTAAGATCTGAATACATAAAACACTCACTGAGATTGCTACAGTTTATTGTTCAAAGGGATTTTATTTTCTCAAATCCCAAGTCTCTTGTAATTATGAAAACTAAATCATGCTAAACCAATACATTCTCCAGCATTTTCTGCTAACATCGCTCATTACGCAGCCTCAGACATGCTGTTTCCCTGGCAAGTCAGCTAACCACACACACAATCAGGATCCAAAGTGGAGGAGGTTCAAGCATCCCAGTGGTACTGACACATGGCTCTCCTGTGTATCTGGTAAGGATGCTGCTGCTAGTAGTGAGCTGAGGAATTAGAGCAAATATTTTTGCTATTGCTGCAGACAATAAAAATGCCATGGCACTGTTCCAAAAGAAAACAGGACGCTTAGTTTGGATGGTAGATGGCGCTGTCTTACCCTTTCTTGTAGATGGAATCCAAATTTTCAAAAGCAATGTGAATATAAATTTAAAGAAGGGGAAAATATGGTTGTTCCTATCAATTCCTTTAGCTAGGGGTAATTGATATAACAATATGTTAATCCATGACTAAGAGGATTAATGATGGAACATGGGCTGTGGTGTCTTCAGTATAGTGTCAATGCCCAGTTGCATATCACCATCTCATCCATTGGTTGGGATAGCTGAATGATTCATTCAGTGCATGAAATGGGGCTTGGAGGAGGATTATCTGATCAAGACTCAACCCAGACAAGTCTGATAAAGCTTCCAGGTTGAGGAAGCAACTGGAGGAAATAGCATGGACTTCATTGGGGAAGTATCCATGGCAAGTGTTCACAAACTGAGGCTCTCGTTGGCCCTCCTGGTGTTTCTGGATATCCTAGTAGCACCTGTGGCTAAAAGCTGTCTCCCTCCCTCTGTGCTTGGCAGGAAGAGTGGATCCTTAACTTAAGAACCACATAACACCTGGATTCTGAAGTCTGCTCTGGCTACCAGTTCATTTCCAGGTGTGTGTGTATATGTGTCTAAAACCTCAAATGGTTTGGGCCCTAGATGCCCCTGTTTGTGGGATGCTGCAGCAATTGAGATTAGCTGGGACCGTTTGAGCTGACATTTCCTTAGTTTAGCCATGAAAGGCACAGGAGGGAGCATGTTCTCCATGAAGGGAGCATGACTCGCTCTTGCCACCGTTTGGTCTGTCAGACCCCCAAGACTGCTGACTTTCCATCTGTTTTCTGGGACTTTGGAGAGAATTTGGTTTAGGAGGGCAGTGTGGTTATTGAGGTTGTTATTGATTACTGTTTATGGAAAGCCCAGATGGGTTAAAGAGAGAAGAGGTTATCATTTATTAATCATTTATTTTGTAAGGTTGAGTTTTGTACGTGTGCCTTGATCACTGAGTTAGGGCCATTTCAAACAATAAATAATAACTCTGAATGTTAATTGCGTGTCTTGGGCACTTTCTTCAGCCCTTAGTTCTCCTTAAGCTGTATAAATCGGTGCTACCTAGCTTGTGACTTGAGAGCTGTGTGCGGCTCACCGAGGCTCCCACATACCACTCCCATGGAGTCCTTTGGTTTGTTGGAAACTCCTCTCTCTGCTGATGATGCTGTGGTAGAGCAGTGATCACAGGACCGCATCTTGCCTGGCACCCAGTGACCACACTTACCCTGGCAGGCTTGACCCATTTGTTATGTGGGAGCAGTGTCAGTGCTCAGTGAAGCTGCATGAGGATGCCACTCCACTATAACTTTGTGGATCCCAGCAGTTTCCATACGGTGACAGAGTGATTCTTCATCTCTTTGAGGCTGAGAGTCACCGAGAGAGCTGCCAGGTAAACATCCCATCCCTGTATCTCTCCTGACATCTGTGGTGCCCTGAGAGCTCCTTGTTTGTAGTTTGATTTTTGATAGATGGCTGACAACAGACTGAGACACTCCTTCAGGAAACCCCATACCATATGGCCTGATTCTGATCTCACTGTCTGTAGGGAAGACAGTTGAGTTACAATCGTGTAAAACCAGAGAAAGCAAGAACCAGGTCCATAGGCAACTGATGGTGATTAATCTTTCATGGCAGGTTAATCTCCATCAAGAGCTGGTGGCACAGACTGAGATTCCTCTGTTCATTAGAAAGAAGATCCGACAACAGGATGCACAGTCCATTTTATTTGCATTCCTTTCAGTGGCACCTCCCAGCCCATTTGTCATTGGTTCAAAATGACAGGTTAGTCTAGTTAGTTGTATGACCATCACAACAATATATCTGAGGATCACTGACACTGTTATAACTATCACATACAGCTGATAGAGCAGCTCTCAATAGCTACTAAATGCCTAGGGAAAAACCAGTAAAACTTTCCATTGATAACTAACTGCATAAAATTGCCTTCAAGTGATTTATGATAAAAATCACCCCAAATGGTCAAAAGAGACTGAAACTTTGAAATCAGCAGCTGGTTGGGCAGCAGGTCATTAAAGTATTAACCAGGTTTGTAGGCTAAGATGCTTGAATTCAGCAGACACCAGAATCAGTCACTATCTGTCTAAAGAGACCTTTCTGCTCTTGTTCTGCAGGGCAGAGCTTTGGTGATAAAACCTTCACTGAATTATTGGCATGTAGCTTGGATCCCAAAACACTGGTGTGCATTTATATCTTATCTACATTTCACCAGCTGTCCTAGTGCTTACCTGAAGGTCCTCCAGTCTTGAGGTGACTTGTCATTATTCTAAAAACAAGCCTCCTTGACCCACACTCCAGCTTCCCAGAGTGCTCAACCGCAGCATGCTTCCAATACTCTCTGTAGCTGGAACATTGTGAATTGCAGTGGTAGCTCGTGTGGCTGTCTTCACCATAGCATCATTATACCCTGCTGGATCCCTCTCATCTTGTGATGTGTCTGATTTCGTTGGTACTTGATGCTCTAGTGGTGATGCTACATGGGGTGAATATCACAGAGAAACAAACTCTGCGTGCAGTGCAAGTACAGATCACACATGACACGCTCCTGACAGTATGGCTTGATGTATATGAATCTTGAGTTTAACAGCTGTGCCAATATATCTCTGCCACCTAACAGAGTTGCACACACAGAGACATAGACAGTAATCATGGACGTGGCTTGTCATACACCAACCAATAACTTGATAGATACACAGCCTGTCAGCACACAGCTAGTGACTGAGGGTGAGATTTTTTTCAGACGTGTTCAGCATTGACCGAAGTCTGCTCCTGTTTGTCAATGGAAGTTTGACTGTATAACACAAATTTTAAAGCATTTAAAAATTCGTCATTCCAAAACAAAAAATTGAAACATTTCATTCCAAAAATGTTGATATGTCCCGTTTTTCTTCCCAAATGAAAATTTGCCAGAATTAGCTTAGTTTCACAAAGTGCTTCCATTTTAATGAAGCCACATATTACGATGGAATATGGTTCAGTCAAAATTTCTCCAGTCAGCTCTAAGCCTGGGTAGCACAAGAGATAGTAAAGTACAAAGACTTTCACTGCTATGTCACTGGCTCATATCTGATACAGTTGATTGGTGACTGAAAATCATCATCTTTTAACAGGGCTGTTCTCAGTGGCTACACGAATTGCAGTAGTGACCTTAGTCCCAACTCTGTTGGACAGGTGGCATTCTTGTTTGCTGTCTCAGCAAAATGTCAGGAAATTAATAGTGCGATATCTTGAGTATCTGCAAGATATCACAAGCCTGCAAGATTCTTGCCCATCAGAGGGATGAGAGCTTATTTACTTCATGGTCCATTTTCAAGGCAGGTTCATTAGTAAATTGTCATTTTGGTATTGGAGTCTATTTGTTGCTCTCATTCTTTCTTCTCTGTTCAGTAGGAAATTGACTCCCATTAGTACAGCCTTTGCAGACATGTGGCAGTTTGTGTTCCTGCTCCAATTTGGAGCTGGTCTCTAACAGCATTAATGAAACATTAGAGTTTTAATTAAACCATTATCCTATTTATTTTCATAAATAATTCCAAAGTAGTCATTAAAGTTTGTGAACTTAGGAGTAAATGACTTTAAGGGGAAAGATATCAAGTTTTCAATCTTATTATCTATTGTACAATCTCCCTGGGACATTGTGGGGAAACTACAATGGTTGTTTGTGTTGTTGTTAAGATGATTCATTTACCCACATTGTAATAAACATTCTGTTAAGTTTCCTAGTTGGAAAGTCTGTGTCACTGCGGCAGAACTGCAGTGCATCAAAGAGGGGTTGCATTTTCTTTCTTCCCTCAATTCCTATGGGAAGAATATGAGCTGAGAAAATGAATGGGGCATTAAACAAACCTGCAGGAGTGGGTACCCTGTAGTTGTTCAAAAAACTCCTTAACAGAAGCTCTGCAGAGTTGTTCTCTATTCTGATTCCAGATTTCTTCAGCTTGATCTTTTCATCACAAGCATGCAAGATTCTTCAAAAGGCAAGAAATTATAGGCCTGACTGAAAGGAAGCTATGCTCAGGGGCACTGTGTAATATTGTCAGTTGCCTTGACTTTCTCCCTCCATTTTCCTGCAAATTTACTGAAAGTGTAGCTCTTATTGATGTTCTCGTGTATATTTCCATATATTTCAAATACTCTAATGTGAACCAAAACTGATCAAAGCATTTGATCGAGCACATGATTCATGCCTCTTAAACCAAAGCAAATTCTGTGGCAGTTGTGACTGGTGTTTGGAGGAGTCTGCGGCTGTTGATACTGTAGTGTGTTGAAAAGGATTTGTACTAGGCAAACAAAGATAACAGTGAGACTGCAAGCAAAGGGACTCACGAGGGAGGCTGCTGTGTGCAAAGAACTCTATCTCGTGCTGTAATTTGCAACCTCTTATGGAATGGCTGTGGTCTCAGGGAATTAATGTACAAAATGGGAATGAATTCTGGCTTTTTTTCTGAGATTGAATTTTGAATAAATAACAGAGTGAAGATAAAGCTACCTACCCCCAAAGAGGAAAAGAAGACAGAAGTGGCCCCAGGTATTTATAATCTTTGTTCTCCTGTTCTCCCTACAGAACCCTGACATCGTATTGGTCCACTACCTGAATGTACCTGCCATAGAGGACTGTGGAAAACCATGTGGCCCCATCCTGTGCTCAATAAACACAGACAAGAAGGAGTGGGCAAAATGGACGAAAGAGGAACTCATTGGACAGCTCAAACCGATGTGTGAGTACTTGAGGATTTCCAGCTGCACTGGGCAAAAGGGGGCTTTTTTCTGTATGTTCCTGGAGAAACACCAAGTGTGGGAGCTGTTGCAGACAGTGATCTGGCTCGGCCTATTTAAATATCGAACGTACTATACACATGGCAGGATAAAGGACAATCTGGAGGCTATTTCCCCACGTTTAGATGTTTTATGTCCAGCTAGTCTGAGGCCTGCCTGGGCTTTCCTTTCTGCAGGTGCAGCTTGCGTCCACAAATTCTGTACCCATAAAATGAATTGCAGGCACTAACTGAGCACTCACTCCTTGAACTACATGATCTGCACCCACAGTGAGATTTGGGCCTGCAATTCAATTATACAATTAGTGCCCACCTAAGGGAATGATGCCTTTTGATAACTTCCTCCAAGTTCTCCTTCGTAGTAACACTGTTTCGCTCAAAACTGCCTGGCCTGGGCACAGTATCTTCTGATAATTCACAAAATAAACTTGGACACAAATTTTACAAAATTGAGAGAAAGCAAGTCCCAGGTGTCTTGGAAACTTCAGACTCTTTCCTATTTTGTGCTCCCCGAGGGAACTGCACTTTTGAAAGCCTGCTCCCTGTGCTGGGGTGTTTCGGATGCTTGCTTGAGGTATTTTGGGGAACAGGTTCAGGATGTTTCAAAGTGCAGTGTCTGTGCAGACCTTTGGTATTCAGGCTTTTCCGGACGAGGTCACAGATATTAACCTACAGCCTTGTGACCTCTCCATGACAAATCCTCTGTCCAAAGCACCCTGTCCCAACCCCTCTTACCATCTATCCCCACTTGTGCCTGGTGTGATCTCAGTCTTCCCCACCTGAGGAACCCTTCCCAAAAGTATCTGGTCCTGTTCCCCTCTCTTCACAGTTTATCCTACATACAAAATTCACCCGTTACCTTGCCTCCCTGGCCCTACCAACAGGGGCCTAGTAGCTACCTCCGAACCCTTATAGTTCCCCGAGTTTACAGGTGTCTTTCCCCAAGAGCTACTCAGCATTTGAAGTGTTTTATATACGTGATTGACATGGGTTGCTGTTGCATGCAGATAGCTTTTATTGAACTGACTTTAATTTTATCAGCAAGGAGCCCCATGCAGAAGCATCTTCCAGGTGCAAATTTTCTGATGTAAACAGCTATTAAAATAAGAGAGATTCCCATTCCCTCAGTTATCTGCACTGAAAAATATTTGAGTCAAATTCCTTGGTGATCGAACCCCATTGATTTCAGCCCTATGACACTTGAGATGAACTTGTCCCATAATCTATTGCTCATCTCCATTGGAGACTTTGGTTTGAAACTCGTTTTGACCTTGCAAGCTCCATTGTAGAATTCTGACATCTCTCCTTCTTGCCAGCTGAACAATAACTAGAAATGATTGTTTTGGGATGAGTGTCAGTAACTGTTTTTCAGACTTCTGCAAGCTAAGGCAAGAGCTGCTTAGGAGGCTTGCAGTGGTACAGAGAAGTATGCCCTGCACACAGGCAGCTCCATGGAACTTCTGCAGCACTGGAATTGCACTGAAGTACATTATCTTCTTCAATGGCTACAATTGAAAGGAAAGTGCCATCAAGTAGAACCTGACATGTTTTTAACAAGTGCTGTTACCATTTGCTGGTAACTAATGTTCATTGGAGTTGAGAAGTTCTGTCCTGTAAATATGGGCTGAGGGATATTTTCTAACCTGTCACCCTAACAAGTGGAGATTGAATCACAGTCTGTGCACAGGGGTGCAAGCCGGTTTCCTGTCCAGTACAGTTACTAATGACTGCAATGGGTAGGAGTCTAGTGAAGGGACAGTAATACTCTGACAGCTTCACGGGGGACGAAAGGAGTTAGGGAGTACTCAGCAAAACTGAGATGGAGGTTGATTTGGGGCTGGCACTGGGAAGTTCATTTTCAGGAGTTTGTGCTGAGACTTTTAATTTTCTCTGAAGTAAAATCTGGCAAAAGTTCTTAGTCCAAGTACAAAATAGTAATGATAAATTAGTAAATACTTTTCTGACTGGGCCTTTGTGTTCATCCATAAATTTGCCCTGTTATTGAATAAGAGAGTTTCAAGCTGGTAGATAAAGTGTGGGGGTTGTCTTGGGAGGCAGCGTGCTCTGGAGGGAAGAGCACGAGAGTGCAGTCGGGAGGACTTGGGTTCGAATCCTGGCTCTGTGGCCTCACAAAGTTACTTCACCAGTGGGAATAATGCTCATTGTGATGTCATGCATGTAAAGCGCTGTAGCAATTAAGTGCCACTCCACTGAATTCATTGGGTGAGCAGAGTGATCGATGTATTTGCAGCAGTGTGACTCTAACCGAAGTGCTCGGGTCAGGTGGGTCCACTCGTCCAGCCCTCAGAGCTCTGGAGGAGGTAACCTGCCATACTCTCTGCACAGATACAGCCATGCTTTGCTGAAGGGCCCAGTATGAATAGGCTGTAACTACCTCACTGGGCAAACTGCTCTGCTGTGGCAGGCTGCTGTCCAACGTAAAGAAGGGCACCCACCATTTGAGCAATCAGGCTAAAAAACAGGGATGCTTTTTTTAGTGTCAGAATGTTATAACACCACTATCAAGAAAGACTTAATTTGGAAAGACAGTAAGTACAGAATAGGCATAGAGGGTCAAATTCTGCTCTCCATTACTCTCGTGTGAATCAGGAGTAACTCCACTAGCTTCAGGTAGCTCTTGATTCTCCTTGGTGTTACAGAGCAAGTTCTGTCACTTCATGCAGATAATCTGTCTATCAAACAGTACCTCACACAGACGAATGTCTGAGTCATTCAGATTCAGCTGGAAATGTTTCTCTCTTTCCCATCAAGATCATAAATTTCTCCTTTTTCAATAATAGAACAGCAGAGGTTCTGTTTAGATTGTGTCAGGACTAGACAGCCTAGGGACTAACTCAGCATCACTGAGGACTCTTTTTTTTCTTTAATTAAGGAAATTAAATACAGAAATCTCTGGCAAGGGAACTGAGAGAGATCAGCTCTGTTTTTTTTTCTTTCTTTTTTCTGGTTTGTGTCTTTTCAGTCCTGATTCACCCCTTTAGCAGGGTATTGCAGGGGTCTACGGTTAAGTGTATGATCGTGAATACATTTTGCACTGCACTATATCTGTGATATACAATTTAAACTTCTCCTGCTAGCATAGGTTACGATGTTTCATTTAGACTTGTGTTTTGTGTGTTCTGCAAACTCCTAAATGTAGAGAGATCAGGTCAGTGGGAATCCCAGCTACCATGGCACAATGTTCTTATCTTCAGATATTTACACTGATAAATTGTATGCTCTGTGCCACCCACAATATAAGCATATTTCACAGAGTGCTGAAGCAGATGTCACTTGAGAAAATTACATTGTGTCCCATTCTGAGGAGTATATGTCCCAAAATACATATAAATAATTTGTTTGCAATCAGAGAAATTAAGTATAAGGTAGAACCATAGAGGAGAAAATGAATTCAACAACCATAATACTGAAACTAAGCACTAATGTCTGACTCCACAGGTACCCATTCCACTATTTTTTATTCCTCCAATGGGTGCTAATGTTCTGACAGACCCAAAACAATCAGAAGGAAAATGTATGCTAAACATGAAACAAAAGATGCAGATTTATGGCTTAGCCATCAGGGATATCCCTTCCTAGCGAAAGTAGGCACACAGTGATGCTGGTCAGCATCATTATTGACTCTAAGATTGTGCAATTTCTTCATTCGTTTCCAAACTCTCTGAGACCATTTTGTTACTGTGGGGAGGATAGGCAGTTGGGGTCTCAGGAGTCCATATCAGGTGGGACGAAGATCTCTGCAGTGCTTCGGCACTATACCTATGAGAATAGAGACCAAAAAAGAATATATGAGGGTTTGTAAATGAGTGGCCTTGTCCCAGTTGCCCCCTCATGGCAGTCCTGCAAGTGGCCACTCACCTCAGTTTCCCTTCTGAGTCCTCAGTAACTCCATATGAGTTTATAGCCTAGTCCATAATCCATAGTTTATCAAAACACAGTGAAAAAGTCTATAACACAACAATCACAAAACATAGCCCATATCTCTCGCGCGCACACACACATGCATGTAATCTTTAAAAACCAGCTTTGTTCTCACCATATCTGGGCTCTTTCTTGGTCCTTCTCTGTCCCTCTGCATCCCAGAAGGAAGACAGCCATCCTGGCCCTTCCTTCTGAGATGCAGCTCCAGTCTATACAGCAGAACTCCCACAGCCTCTCTGCTGGGACCATCTTTGCAAGGGGAGAATCCATCACTCCCTCTGGCCCTCTCATGGTTTCTTTGGGGTCCAGCTCTCTGGCAAGAAGACACCAGTGGGTAAACTGCTGCACAGCTGCTCTCTAGCTTAGAGCCAGCAGGCATCTCCTTCTGCTTCTCTCTGGCCTTCAGTCCTTTCCAGTCCTGGCTCTCTGGCTTGGGAATGTCAGCCAGCAAACCCCTCTTGCTGTTGTTCTGCCCTCAGCCCTCTCCCAGGAGACATCTCACTTTGTCACCTCTCATCTCCCGCTCTCCTGACTAAACTAGTCTGTTCTGACTTTCCTGGTCACTTTCGCACCAGGACTCTTACAGCCCTGAGGTGCTGCCCCGCTGTCTTAATTGGTCCAGCTAGAGCACCTGGACTGGAACAGGAGAGTTGAGTCCAGTTTCATTTAATGGGCCAGCTACCCCATTACAGGGGTCATGGAAAGAAAAAGGGGCACGATGCCCTTAATAAGTTCCTGTATAGTCAGTGCAAACACTGAACCTAGTGCGAGTGCCAGTCAGCTCACCTTATAGCTACTGCTTCCTTTCATACTCCAAAGAGACAAGAATGTGGTAAGTTGCTCATTTGACCCAGTTCCTTCCCTTTCTTTGCTTTCTTTTCCTTTGTCTCACAAAGCTAGCTGGAGAGGCCACAAATTACAGAATGGAAAGACTAGATATGCTAACCAGAAGACTCCAGGAACTGATTAAATTGCACTGAAATTCAAGGTGTGGCTGAGATCAGACTAAAATCTTAATACCTAACACGCAGGGAATGTGGCAGCCTGTTCAAAAATCTGCAGTGCATCAAGAAAATTATGTGAAAACTACGACAAACTAGCCATAAATCTAATAATACTTGGCTCTTTTATGTCTGAGGAGGGAAAAGTGAAGTTCTGCCTGACGGTTCAGTGTGTATGCATATACACGTCTCTGCTTATGGATGCAGATCCTGGGAAACACATCCTTGGAAATGTAGCTAAAATAAAATCTATTGATTCCGATCAGACTTGGAAAACATAGAGGGCCCGGCTAACTATGTTCAGGGAACGTAGAGGAGTACTTGTTGCCAAGACATCAGATTTGGCTCCAAAATTGAGTATGCCATGAAATTTTGATGCCAAACCCATTAACTTCATCACATTTTCACATAAATCATAGTCTTTCAAAGACTTCACAGTTTGATTTCCTGATGTTTCCAAATTCCTCTGCCCTGAAGCAGATTTGTCAGTGATTTAATCAAAATGTTGTGCATAGTATCAGTGGTGAAGTGAGTGTCTAATTTGCAAGCAGTCACCTTTTTACCTGTTGCATAATGCAGATCTTATTGTTTTATTCCTTTGAAACTCAAGCTTCTGTGATGAGCTTTGATTTTATTAAATCCCACATTTAAAACAGCACTGTTATGACAGAGCTTGGCTGTACTCGGAAGTCTGAAGTTTAATTACTGAGACTATGTACCATCTCCACAGGGATGTTTTAGGTAGGATTTTATGGTACCTGTAACTATGATTTTACTTCAGAGTTATGAAGTGAAATCACACTGGGGAGAACTCTCCTTCCTAAGAAAGAGGGCTGTTCCAGATCATAGACAAGTGGAAAAAGAACATTACAATTATGCTTGATGACTCTGTAATGAACATTAGATGGTTACCTGTTGGCCCTTTAATACTGAGCTCCACATAGCTGACCCTGTTCAGCCCCTACCCTGTGGGTAAAGAAGGTGCTGGGGAAATCAGAGTGCACTCATGCAAACTAAAGCAGAGTCAATGCTCCTGCATTAGAGGCCAGAAACTTGTCCTCTTGAGGGATATGTGCCTGGGGAGTGGCAAACAAAGTGGCAGATGGCTGCTGGGGAGCGAAGGAGAGGGATAGAGAACATCAAGCAGAACAATGAATCATTTTCCCTGAAGTGCCCTGTGAGTCTCTTTGGAATGAGGATTTTGGCAGGAGGGTGTTTGCTCAGGTTCAGTCTTTCTGTAATTGACTTGGTTCCTCTCTCTTCCCTGTGGAGACATTCCTACATTCAGTCAGGGCATCCGCAAGGACAAGAACTAAAGGTGTTGCTTCGGTATGCACAAACCCCCAGCCCTGGACTTCACATCAGCTGTCTGATTCCAGGGACACACTGTGACCTTGGCCACTGTGAAAAGATCCTTCTCGCTGGCCCCTTAACAAGCCCTCTCTCAACAAAGAGCTCCATACAAAACTGCAGAAATGCTCCTCTCCTTGTTCTGTATCTGTGCTTGAATCTTAAGGTTATGGATGAAAAATGGCCCTTTCAGTACCACCCAGCAGCTCCGAGAGCTTTGTGGAAACATCATTAACTTGTTTTAATCTAGTTGGTCTGTGAACTAATCAAGAGATTGAAATTAACCCATCTGAACATCCATGAAGGGTAAATACTCGCTTGGAAATGCTCTGAGGATTTTATTTCCATTTAAATCTCCAGCTGATTTCCCTTACTAAAATTACTGAGATGAGACTGTACACACTGAAATAATCAAGCTGACTTCAGTTTTTATTATTTGGGATCCCGGGCCT
The DNA here is from genome assembly GCF_003597395.2 of Chelonoidis abingdonii. NCBI lineage: Eukaryota > Metazoa > Chordata > Testudines > Testudinidae > Chelonoidis > Chelonoidis abingdonii. Next base: position 511,290 of record NC_133791.1, on the reverse strand, counting down.
AGTTCTGATAGTTGAGTCATCTGCATTCGCAGCTGGACACTCATGGTAGCTCTTGGTTATTCAGTCAAACTGGATTATCCCTAGTGATGTGTTAGGTCTCAACCCAGTGACTGTCTCAGTATTTCCCTCTGGATTATATCACTTTGCAAAATCTCATTAAGATAAATGCAGGCAAGTTTGGTGGGGGTGGATCCACTCTTCAAAATCTTTAGATGGATAAATCCATCTAGAGTTAGGAAATCAGAAATACAGGTGCTGTTCATATCATTTAAAAATTCTGGTATTAAAACTGCAATGAAATGTTGTTATAGTAGATATAAGGACATATTCTAAACTATATACTAAAGTCATTGTGTTGGTGATAACATGTAGCTGTTGTATCTTAGAGATGGCAGAGTACAAGTTGGTCTCCTGAACTGAAAGTGTCCCATGGAATGTTTCGCTTGTGAAGAGACCTGTAGGAATGGGACCCCTGTAAGACGTTTATACAGAATGAGAACTGATCATGTCTCAGGAGATTTCTCTGCGAGTTTTGTTTCTGAGACACCTGTAAGTCATTTCTGCATGTCTGTGATGAAGCCTTGCCCTCAACTTGGCATTGCCCTGAATCGTTTTCCTCTTGTGCCCTATTATCCTTGATTTGAGGGTTTTCTGAACAGATCAGCAGATGTCTTTAGAGGCATCTGGTGGTACAGACAAAATGCTGGGGCAGAATTCAACACAGCAGAACTCTGTATATATACACACCATATGATCATCAAATCATGGGCCAGCTCAACAGTGGAGGTTTCTCCAAATTCTCCTCCCTTTGGCTTCCCCTCTCTCTCAGCCAGCAAATCATGACCTGAAGGCTTGCAGCTGGTGATTTCTGCATTCTGATCCTTGTTTCATGTCCACTATAACTAAGTACTAAAATGTGGTCTCTAAAATCAGATGTTCTGTCCCTTAGCTGACTATTGTGGTGATAATTAATAACATTGCCTTCACGCAGTCACCGCTGGAGAAACTGCAGGCTGTACATGGAGCTGGTGAAACTTTATTTTTTTGAACATGAAAAGATCCCACTGTTATACAATCAAACACACAAATGTAGTGCTCATTCCCACATCCACCTCTTCTTTCTGAACATGCTCAGTTCTGGCTCTGTAAATGAAACATCCCAATGCTTTTGGTAGTGACCTGGGACCCACCACAGGCTGCACTGTCTGTGCTGTCACATCTGTGGCGGGGCCAGATCGTGGGACTACCGGTGTCAGAGTTGAAGATTAAATAAAAAGCTTCCCATTAAATTCAGGTTCAAAACTAGATAATTCTGACAGCCAATGAGAATCTATTTTCTGTGGACATCCATTCTGCTGAGGTATTCCCTTTTCCTCTTGGTCACTACATTTTATGAGGATACAATATTTAAAGAGCCACCGTCAAGTATTTAGGCCTCAAATGTAGGCTTTCTTCAATTGATCAAAAGGGTGGTCTTGCGGTATTACAAAACTCTATACAAATAGAAATGTTTTCATGCTTAAAAAAACCCAAATCTATTAAAATAGAGTATGAGGGCATTTGAAACTTCCCCAGCTGCTGTGCTGGAAATCTGAAATGCAGCTACAAAGGACTCTTTCTGAAGAACAAGGAAGTGACCATAAACAGAAAGTAAAGCATCACAGAACTGATGTTTTTGGTTGGCCTAAGTCTCACCTGTTTGTTATTGTAATTAAATTTGTATTTTTTTTCATAAAAATACTTGTTATTCTATTCCACATAGGTTCTTATGCCATCCTCATTCCTGTAGAATCTGAGCTCCTTCCAACAGTGTAACTAATATCTGTCCCATGCTTGTTCTTTTATTCTCTCCCCGGGGGAGATGTATGCAGTGGAGTGTTTTATTTTGGAATATTTTTAATCTAATATATATACACATGAAGCTGTCTCTATCTATTAGAGAAGGCAAGGCCAAAGACGTGTTCCTTTTACTTGGAGCAGAAGATGAGGGTTGTGAACTCCTGAGGCAGTTCATTCTACAATCTGGGATCAGTCCCCAAGGAAGCTCTGTCTCATGCACGGACAAGCTTTACCCATATTGTAGAAAGTTCCCTTGTCCCAGAGGAGTGAAATTGGTGACCACAGACTTCATCCCAGAGTTTTAGGCAATCTTTTAGATACTGGTTAGCTATATTACAATGTAATAAACCTAATGTATAAAAGTGGATGTTAATAATAATGAAGCAATACCAGCAAGAACACTAGACCAGACAGTCCCCAAAACAGACAAATATTAGCCCATCATCAGTTATTGCAAAGTCTTTGGGACGTGGGTGCCAGTATTTCTTTAGTTTGAATACTGACCATATTTGGAAAGACTTCAAAATATTCCTGTTTCTTGTTAGCCTTGCATTCTGGATTGTGGACTGTTATTGAATACAGTGTGTCCCCCAGATGGTTTCCTAGATAATTCTAGCTACAGATGCTTATAATTTAGCTGTTGATTTGGATTATGTCCTCAGTTCATGATGGCTTCACTCAGTAAAACACAGATGGGACCTTTGAAAGAGCTGGTGGAAAATATTCAGTGTGTGATGTTGGTGCTATGAGGTGTGGGCAAAGGGGGTGAGACGTATAGGTGTTGTGGTTCTTTCACTCTTCTTGTTTGTCTTCAACGGCTGAACAAGAAAGCCTGATGTTTTCAGTGAAACACACTCTTTATTAATAATATTTTAACAAACCTGTCTTCTGGCAGTATGTTGTTTATAAAGCATTGGCCACTGAAAATGTTATCAAAAAGTTATTGTCAAAAGAAAATCCACTAAAATAATCTCTGACATTCTTCATTTAGTTCTGGTATTACCCAGGTACAATACCTCATTTGACAATTAGCTCACGTTACTTCCCATGTGCCTGGTACTTATTGGACACTTACGCATCCCGTGACTAATGAACAATTACTGTGTTGAGGAGTCTTATTTTGTCTTAATTATTCAGGTCAAAGACCAAAACATCCACTATTGGGGGGGTTGGGGTTTTTGTTCTTGGCCTATAATCTTGATGATTATAGAATATCATGAAGCAAACTCAACAAAGGCATTCATTTCCCATGAAAGCAAGGAGGAATTCATTTTCTAATCAGTTAGTGCCACCTGCTGGCCAGTGCCAAAAAAATCTCCCTTTCGCTGGAAAGAGCATTAGTGGGACATTGTGCTGTTTGGAAACACCTTAAGGAAAGGCTCCCCAAAAGGTTTAATAAAATAGTGTGTGAGATAAACACCAAATGCCTAACTCTGCTCTGTTAGGCCACTGCAGTTCAGAGGGTTTGCACCAGGGTAACTGAAAGCAGAATTTGGTCTCATTTGTCTAGGGAGTCCATATTTCTTGAGGGTTACTGTTCCTGTCTGCCGGTGTCACTTTGACTGCAGAGATTTGAAAGCCAATAGAATTCTGTTAATCCTTTTATAATTTACATAGCTTTTATTGTTTTTAATTTATGGAACAATATTTTAATATTAGGATTAATATAGGATCCTAACACTATTAGGATTTCCTAACAGAAAGCTTGCCTCTCTCTCTCTCTCTCACACACACACTCACTCACTTTTGGAATCCATTATTTTAATAACACACTATAGAACATCTCTCTTCTTGGGGGCCTTTAATAGCTGAAGTGAGCCTCTAGCTTAGACCTTGAAGAACTTGTGTAGCTAAAGGTGGAGGAGGCCTGGAATTACTTCAAGGCAAAGTTGCAGAAACTATCAGAAGTCTGCATCCCAAGAAAGGGGGAAAAAATCATAGGCAGGAGTTTTAGACCAAGCTGGATGAGCAAGCATCTCAGAGAGGTGATTAAGAAAAAGCAGAAAGCCAACAAGGAGTGGAAGATGGGAGAGATTTAGCAAGAAACTACATTATGAGATCAGAAACATGTAGATAAAAGTGAGAAAGGCCAAAAGCCATGTAGAGTTGGACTTGCAAAGGGAATTAAAACCAATAGTTAAAAGGTTCTATAGCATATAAATAAGAAACAAAGAAAGAAAAGAGAGAAGAAAGTGGGACTGCTAAAACACTGAGATGGAGTGGAGGTTAAGGATAATCTAAGGCGTGGCCCAGTATACTAAACAAATACTTACCTCAGTGCTTAAATGAGGCTAATGATGGAGCTTAGGCTAATAGTAGGATGGACAGTGGGTAATGAGGATTATGGAGATAGTTTGACACATCCAAGGCGAAGCCCAACTCAAACAGCTAATGGGAACTAAATGGGGGGACCCAGATTAATCTTCCACTGAAGAATATTTAAAGAACTGGCACATGAAATTGCAAGCCCATTAGCAAGAATTTTTAATAATTCTGTAAAGTCAGGGGGATGTACCGTATGACTGGAGATTGCAACAGTTCCTATTTTAAGAAGGGGAAAAAAAAAGTGTCCAGTAACTACAGGCCTTTAGCTTGACATCTAGTATGCAAGGTCTTGGAAGAATAAATTTTGAAGTAGAAAGTTAGTTAAGGACATTGAGGTCAATGGTAATTGGGAACAAAATACAAACATGATTTCTACAAAAGGTAGATTGCCAAACCCAACTGATCTCCTTTCTGAGAAAGTAACAGATTTTTTAGACAAAAGAAATGCAGTGGATCTAATTTACTTACTTAGTTCAGTAAGGCAATTTGATACGGTTGCAACTAATGGGAAAGTATTAGCTGAAATGGAAAGATGGGATCAATATGGAACATTGAAAGGTGGATAAGAACTGGTTAAGGGGAGACTACAACGGGTCGTTACGAAGGTGAACTGTCAGGCTGAGAGGAAGGTATAGTGGAGTTTCTCAGGATCGGTTTGGGACAAATCTTATTAATCTTTTTATTACTGACCTGGCACAAAAAGGGGATGTGCTAATAAAGTTTGCTGGATGAACATAGCTGGAGGTATTGCCAATACAGAGAAGGACTGGGATAGCACATAGGAAGATCTGGATGACCTTGTAAACATGGGGTAATAGTACATAGGATGAAATTAATAGTGTAAAAGTGTGCAAGGTCATGCATTTAGGCGATTCATAACAAAATTTTAGTTATAAATTGGGGACACATCAGTTGGAAGTAACAGAGGAGGAGAAAGGACCTCGCCGTTGGTTGTGACAGGATGAACTCTGAGCCGCCATGTGATATGGCCATTAAAAAAGCTAATGTGGTTTAGGATGCATCAGCGAGGTATTATTCCAGAGAGATAAGGGGTGTTAGTACTGTTATATAAGGCACTGGTGAGACCTCATCTGGAATACTGTGTGCAGTTCTGGTCTCCCATGTTTAAGAAGGATGACTTCAAACTGGAGCAGGTTCAAAGAAGGGCTACTAGGATGATCCGAGGAATGGAAAACCTGTCTTATGAAAGGAGACTCAAAGAGCTTGGCTTGTTTAGCCTAACCAAAAGAAGAACGAGGGGAGATATGATAGCTCTCTACAAATAATAAGGGAGGAATAAATACCAGGGAGGGAGAGGAATTATTTAATCTCAGTACCAATGTGGACACAAGAACAAATGGATATTTACTGGCCCTCAGGAAGTTTAGACTTGAAATTAGCTGAAGGTTCCTAACCATCAGAGGAGCAAAGTTCTGGAACAGCCTCCCAAGGGGAGCAGTGGGGGCAAAAGACATATCTGGATTCAAGACTAAGCTTGATAAGTTTATGGAGGGGATGGTATGATGGGATAGCCTAATTTTGGCAATTAATTGATCTTTGACTATTAGTGATAAATATGCCCAATGGCCTGTGATGGGATGTTAGATGGGGTGGGATCTGAGTTACTACAGAGGATTCTTTCCTGGGTGTCTGGCTGGTAAGTCTTGCCCACGTACTCGGGGTTTAGCTGATCGCCATATTTGGGGTTGGGAAGGAATTTCCCTCCAGGGCAGATTGGCAGAGGCCCTGGGGGGGTTTCGCCTTCCTCTGCAGTGTGGGGCATGGGTCACTTGCTGGAGGATTCTCTGGACCTTGAAGTCTTTAAACCATGATTTGAGGACTTCAGTAGCTCAGACATAGGTTATGGGTTTGATACAGGAGTGGGTGGGTGAGATTCTGTGTCTTGCATTGTGCAGGAGGTCAGACTAGACAATCATAATGGTCTCTTCTGACCTTAAAGTCTATGATTCTGTTCCTGGGGTAGTTTCAGATCTAGCCTCTACGGTCAGGGCGATACCCAACAGCTCCATAGGCGTAAAGGCGGAATTGTCACAGATGCTATGGTGATTTGGGCCTATTGCTAAAACCAGTTGAAGTCCATTTCTTCCAGAAACCAGACCTCCTTTGGTTTGATTTAGCTAGTCATGGACTCCTATCTGAGGCTCAGGGTCCCAAAGGCAAGGCATTTCTTTCCTGCCTGGCTTTGCTGCTATGATTAAAAATCAGAACCTGGGTGTCTAGTAATGGGGCAACTTCTCACTTTTGCTGATGCTGTGTTTATATTTGTGCTAGACTGTAAAGGAGAAGGGGCTTAGAAACTGGATCAGTGGAAGGAGGAAGACATACCAAAACATTTTATAATATTCAAAATCAACATGTTGTCCAGTCAGTAGTTCACGTGTGTATTCAGCATCAGTGAAAATACAGAGGAGAGAGCAAGATTGAAAAGTTGTCAGTGAAACCTCTGCGTTGTATGGTGTCTGCAAAGCTGTATCTCACAACAGAGTGATGAGCATTAAGAACATAAGAGTGGTCCTACTGGATCAGATCAATAGTCCTGTCTTCTGACAGTGACCAGTTCCAGGTGCATCAGAGGGAATGAATAGAACAGGGCAATTATCGATTTGTTTCATCTTCTGTCATCTAGTCCCACTTTCTGGCAGTCAGAGGTTTAGGACACCCAGAGCATAAGCTTGCATCCCTGACCCTCTTGGCTAATAGCCATTGATGGACCTGTTCTCTGTGAACTTATCTAATTCTTTTTTTAAGCTAATTATGTTTTTAGTGTTCACAACATCACCTGGCAACAATTTCCACAGGGTGACTGTGCACTGTATGAAGTAGTACTTCCTTTGTTTATTTTAAATCGGCCGACTATTAATTTCATTGGATGAAGCCTGGTTTGTGTATTATGTGAAAGGTAAATAACACTTCCTTATTCACTTTCTCCACACCATTATGATTTTACGAACCTCTTTTACATTGCCCCTGAGTCACCTCTTTTCTAATCTGAACAGTCCCAGTCTTTTTAATCTCTCCTCTTATGGAAGCTGTTCCATACCCCAATCATTTTAGCTGCCTTTCTCTTTACTTTTTCCAACTCTAATACATCTTTTTGGAGATGGGGTGACCAGAACTGCAGGCAGTATTTAAGGGATGGGCATACTATGGATTTATATAGCAGTATTGTCTATATATCAGTTGTATTATTTATCCTTTTCCTAAAAGTTCGTAACATGTTACTTGTACAGACCATTCATTTATATTAGGAGTGTGAGTCAAGCCCATGAAACATGTGCAGTGTTGGAAAACCCTGTTTCTTTTCAGTAAAAAAATATAGCATTTTGACTGTGTACGTGGGCCTGTTTGGCCCAAGAGCAGTGGGTACTTGCGCATTTTATCTGCTGGCACAGCCAGAATGAGTTTTGCTTTCAGTGCCTGGATACCATCATGCAGAGTTGTTTGCCCTCCTTTGCTGAGTCTTGGGGAAAATCCCTTTCCAAGGGAGATTTCAAGGGGTAGCTGCTATGGGCCTGATTCTGCTCTCTGTCATGCCTGGGTCAATCAGAAGTAACTCCATTGAGATTGCACTGAAGTAAAACTGGTGTAGGTGAGATGAGTAAGGCCCAGCACTGGCTGCTGAAGAGCTCCAACTCAGCTTCCTAGAGCAGCTCTCCCCAGCCGTAGGGTAAAGGTGGGCATTCCCTAATGGAAGTACTTTAAAAGCAAGGAGTTGATGGAAATGGTAAAGTCTCTTCAGCTGAGGGAATTGTACAGGTGACAACAAAATTTAAAAAATGGGTTTGTTCCTTGTTATTTAATAAAATGTTGGTTTTCTGCTCACTTGCTCTTCCCTCTTTCTCCCCTTTTATTAACTCTCTCTCTGCTCTTACTGGACATCTCCTTGTACGGCTCAGAGAGGCAGATCAGTTGCTTTCTCAGCCCTTAACTGAAGGAGGGGGGTTTTGAACCATTAACAAAACACCTTTTCTTCCAGCTGTTAGTCAGGAATTTGAGTTAACACCAGCTAACTCAGGCAGGAATGGTTTGGGACAGAATTTTCAAAAGAACTCAGAAACAAGCAGCTGGCATTGTTCTCAATGGGGTGGCAGAGAGGGAATTCCATTGTTCTCAGTAAGACAGCAGAGAGCATTCCTGGACGCTGAGCTCTTGAAAATCTGCTTCATGGAGCAGACAGCACTGGAAATTTTCCTCTTAACCTGAGTTACAAGACACAAATGCACCATGCCTGGGTGGCACAGAAGAGGCGCTCTGTCCCATTTCTCCTTGTCTGAGTTGTTGGGACCAATTCACCTGATGACACTCTCCTCCCTACATCCAATGCTGATGAGAAGCACATTTGTTGTTATTCCCAGTTGACAGCTTCTTATTCCAGCTGGAGCAGTCACTGATGAGAGAAATAGCACTCTAGCAACTGAGCTGAGACCAGCGAAATCATTCCACCCGATTGGGAGAGACGGGCTTGTTCGGACTAGTTTTTGCTCTCAGTTGTCTTTGCTGAGACATACAGTGCAATAATCCATACGGGAGGTCGGAATGAGCCACAGAGATCAGGTCTGGTCCTGAACTGCCCCAAAATCTTTCCAGGGCCCCAGTTTTATTTTAAGTTTGTCACTAAATGAGGCTTTTAAAAATATTAAAATGTTCATTCTGCTGTAATGACACATGCTGCTATGAGGAAAGCCCATAGATTCAGCATCAACAGCTTGGAATACAGTGCTACTGCTCATGGTAGTCAGCCATTGCATCCAACTTCCCTCTTTCCCCTGTGATCCTGACACATAGGGCAAAGATGGGTTGGAGATTATGCCCTATGATGCTAGCAGCTAGCAGAGGGGCGTAGTCACTTGTGACATTCACTACTTGATGTAGGCATGGGTGGGAGCACGAATGAGTGATGACTTTGCTGGGGGCACCAGGGACCCTCATAGTTGTCCCTGGCACATGCACAGAATATCCTACTGGCAACAGTAAATGCCAGGGTCAGGGTGCCATACATGGAAATAGAAAAAGCCATGAGATTAAGCTTGATGGTTTATTTGGGGTTCTTGGATAGAGCAGGAGACGGGTTTATGAGAAAAGGGAATACGTGTCTGACTATAAGGAGAGAGAATGGTGAGCAGGTGGGAGGTGGATTCCACCAGTATGATTGCACTATAGCCAAAGGTGGATGACTACATACAATTTAATGACCTGAAGAGGTATTAGTCCATCTTGTGCTTGAGTATATCTGTGAGAATTTCAGAGAGATCTTTGGCTTCCTCCTTCAGATGTTCTGGGGGCTTTTTTTCTTGGGAGGGATGGGAAAGAAGTTTCTATAAAAACATTTTTTAAAGTGAAAGCTACAAAATATGTAGGGTAGCATGAAACCAGTTGAGACCTAAATGGTCCTTGGCCTCTGTGTCACAGTGAAAAGGTGCGTAATCCCCCTTTCTGTGCTGGCTTAGTACCTGTATGATGTGTGAACAGGAGAGGGGCACCTCACAGACTTTGGACGATTCCAAAGTTTCTGTGGCGTGGGGCTCCTGGTAGGTGCTCAATTCCGCCTGGTGTACCAAAGACTACAGCTACTTGGCAATGCCTCCCATGAGACAGGAGGCTAACCACACTAAGGCTATGGTGACCACCTTGAATTCACAGATAATTCAGACTCACACGAACAAGTAAAACAATAACTATAAACTTTCTATGAAGGTCTGATTAAAGAAAAGTATATAGCCAATAGGAATATTCTCTGATTAAAATGACTGGAGATATTAGTAATACTTTTTTATTACTAAAAACTATGCTGGCAAACATGCTAGGTCACATGACCACAGGCCTGCCAACAGGGAGGGGGGCAATTGCCCAGGGGCCCAGGCAGTTTTAAAAGGCCTGGGGACCTCCGGCTGCTGCTGCTACCAATCCTTTTCCTCTCTGATGTCCCCAGTGAGATACCACACCAACTTTATCTCCTCTTAAATGCCAGCCTGGCATTCCTTGAAAAATGCCCTTGTGCTGTGTATGTCTGAGAAGCAGATATGAAAGTTGACTGGCTGTCCTAGAGCACGAAGTTTGGTCAATCGTGAAATACTAGCTAAGTGGTTAAAGTTTTGTTTGCTTCTTGTGAACTAAGTGTAAGAACATCTGTTCTGTCCCTGCCAACTGAGCTTTAGCAAACCAGGTATGAAATTCTGAGTATTGAGAAAGGGACTGGCTCAATGATAACAACTTTGTCCTGATTTACATTGATAGAAACAAGAAGTCTTAGCAAGAGTTACCTTTTATTATAGGTGAGTATCCTGTAGATTGCTTAGGAGAACAGTTTAAGGCCATGATCTTAGGTGCTGTTCTCTGGGCAGTTCTTGAACTTCCAGTGTTAAATGTAAAAGTTGCCATAGCACTCAGTAAAGCTGCACAAGTCTCAATTTCCTAACTTGCCCTCTTGGGCTAGCAATTATCAGGCTTTGTCCCTTCTTGACAGATGGGAAGAATGCACATCCCCCAGGGGTCCATGCTGCTCTTTGAGCTAGGTTATAAGAAGCAGTGCAAAGGTATGTGATGAGCACCTTTCCGTTGCCCCATGCCAGTGAGACAGCAAACACATCCTCTCTGTGCTGAACTCAGATTTCATGCCACTCTGCCACCAGCGCAGATAGTGTGGGGATGCATCAGGAGCGCTGGTGGCCTGACTGGCAACACAGGTACTTCAACAAACAGTTCCAAAAAGGTTGCAGTATGTGCTGGTGCTGCGGATATCATGCTTGTAAGTCTGCAGTGATTTGCTCTTTACTTGGTATGGGCTGATCATCTTATCGTAAGAATAAACCTCCCTTCCATAACAGGTCACAACCAGAGCAAGACAGGGTGCAAACGTTTGGCTTTGATGACATCCTCCTGGTAGTTGGAATCCGTGGTTATGCATCTGAAAGGCACATTTAAGTAGTTTAAAAGCCAGACATTTAGGGTGTTAGGTCAGGTTTTATCAAACAGCAGAACATGTTCCAGAATGAGGATTTGGGAGCGTTCTTACCTACAGTAAACAGAGATCTAGCCTTGTTTATTACAAACTGTCAACCTTTTTCTGGTGGCTATTTGATAAGTGCCAGCAGTGTACTCAACACTTGTCAGAGCAAAAATAAGAATAGTCCCTTCCCTGAAGCAATTACAGGTTAAAGGACAGATGGGCAGAATGCACTCTGAGAAACCCAGACAGGAGGAGAGTTTAGCTATGTAATGAGAGAGGTTCCAGATCTAAATCACTTATGATGTTGTGGCAGAGGGGAGATTTAACATGGGGTTAGTATTTGGTAGCATTGTAGAAGAAGTGAGTGCTCAGGTGGGATTTGAATCAGGAAAGGGTGGGGGCCTGTGGTGAGCAAAAGGAAACCAGTAGTGCATTCAAAGGGGGTGACATAGTCAGAATGAAAGGTGAAGGTAATTTTAGCAGCTGGATTTTGGATGGCCCCAAGGGGAGAGGTTGCTCAAAGAGGCCAGAGAGGAAGAGGTTGCAGTAATCAAAAGGGGTTATGATCAGTGCATGGATTAATGTTTTATCTCTCAGGACACAAAGAAATAGGTGGGTTTTCAATCTTTGTGGGGAGGACGCTGTAAGATTTGGGGACGGCATGGATGTGTGGGGAGGGGACAGAGGCATGAAAGACCACTGCAATGGTCTCAAACCTAGGTGTGTAGTGGGGATGGGGAGTAGGCTTGGTGGCATAGTCAACAGCAGCAAAGGAAGGTGGAAGTTGCCAGGATTTAGGGTGAAACTAGGAAGCTAAATTCTGTCTCTATTTAAGTTCCTTTGACTTCTGATCTTTTTTGCTAGTTATTTGTTTCATAATTCACTTCCCTGTGCTGCTGCTGATCAAAGAAAGTCCTGACAGTGCTAATGAATGGGTAGCTATTGAATCAATACTGGAAGGTCATTTTGATTCTCTCCTTCCCCACATCAGAAAAGACAGATGCTTGGAGGAGTGACCCCTCCCTCTTCCAGAACAGGCCTGAGGCATTTCTGCTAGCATCTCCATTTGCAATGCTTAATGATGAACTTTCCACCAGCCCTAGTTCTCTTGTTTCTCAAAACACCACTCCCTTATACATCTTTAGCCACTTGGATTCCACGGGTTTCTAACATGCTGTACAGAGGCTGTATCAGGGAACAGGACACTCACCACGGAAAGGATACATTTCACAACAGCCCTTTTTGGAGGGAAAGGGAAGAATATTGGAGTTGTTTGGAGGATTTATTTAAATTATAAATAAGTGCAGAAGGAATCTGCATAGAAATTAGAATTAAAATAGTTTGCAGCATTTAGCTGCTTCCTTTTTGATTTCCACATTCTGACCTTAAATTTAATCAAATATGCTTTTTAAATGGTTTAACTTTTTAAGCCTTTAAGAAAGGGGAGGGACATGTGGTGTTTTTTATTAACCTTTCTTTCACAATGCACTTTTTTCCCTATAGAAATTTCCTTTCCCACTAGTTCATTATGTGTCGGGAAGCCGAGCGTGACATGTTAAAAGCCATCTTGATAGTATTTGATATTCAGTACTAACAGCTCACCATCTAATAGGAGTTTTTTCTTTAAAGGGGGAGGGAGACAATCTGCATATTGGATGTGCCAAGACAGTAGGTAATTGAAATTAGGCATCCAGAAATTCTCTGCTTTCAATCTGTCACCCTTCACTGGCTTTTCATTTTATAACCTTCATAACAGAAGGGGGAGTATAAGCACCAGAAGAGTCACAGCACATTGATAGAATCTGGAGCTGGAACCTTGCTCAATCAGCAAGTGCAAAGCTAGAGGTGGAACTTTTCCACTAAATGCCACCTGTTAGCAGAAGCCTGAATCCTCATTGGCTCCTCCAAGAACTAAAGATCAGAAAATACAGCCAATGAGATCACTGAGAAGTGCAATCGCAGAGAAACATGTAGCCTCTTGATATGCAGGACCAGCGCGAGGGGTTTTAGCCCCCTAGGCGCACGGCAATTTCGCCACCCCGCACCCTGGTCCCGCGGCTCCGGTGGAGCTGCTGCAGTGGTGCCTGCGGGAGGTCCACTGGAGCCACGGGAGCAGCTGACCGTCCGCAGACACGACTGTGGCAGCTCCACCGGAGCCGCCTGCCGCCCGCTCCGGCAAAATGCCACCCACCAATAATCCTGGCGCCCTAGGCGATGGCCTAGGCCACCTAAATGGAAGCGACGGCCCTGTTGATATGATGATGTCAGACTATGAAATGTGGATGTTCCCCAGGAGATCTCAGTGCTTGGAGATCTCACTTGGGAATGCTACAGATATGTTCAAGATCAAAAGCTTCAGCTCCTGCCTGCTTCCTGCAATAGATCCATGTTGTGAGTTTAATATCATGGAAAAACCTGAAATAGTAGGCTACCATATGTATCCAGCTATAAAGCTGTTTGTGTTCCTTAGCTTGCAGCTCACAACTTGCTTGATTCAGACTTCAGACAAATCATTATTGTGGCAAATTGCCGGTACTGTTCTGCGGGTCTCGCGCTTTCTCTTCTCTGGGGTAGGTTCAGGGCACTATTGCTTGCCTCTGAACCAGTTCTTAATCATTCCCCTTCTGTCCTTGGAGGAGGGGAGTGGAGAGGGAGGGACCTGGGCCCGCCCTCTACTCCAGGTCCCAACCCAGGGGCCCTGGGGTTGTGGTGAACCACTTGACTAGCGGTTTCTTCCCCTGGGTTACTTCCCTCTCATACCCGTCAGCTTGTGAAGGGCTTCTCGCCTCTCTTCTATACAAGCCTGGTGCCCCTTACCTAGGGTTTCTGTTGGGCTTCCCAATCCACCGCAGCACTCCTTCAAACCTTCTATTTCTCTCTGGACAAACTCTTCTCTTCTGCAATCTGCACTCTGCTCCAATCCAACCTTTCTCCTTCAACTACCACCCCCTGTCTGACTGAAGCAGGGGTTTATATCCCATGACTGGAGTCAGGTGCTCTAACTGGAGTCAGGTGCTCTAACTGAAGTCAGGTGCTCTAATTGGCCACAGCTGTTCTAGTTAATCTAAAGCAAACCTTCCTCCCTTGGCAGGGAATAAGGCCCCCTGCTAACACTCTTATGCTGCCCTCTGGCCATGCTGTATCACATTATCTATACATAAATCATGAGACATGATTCAGGTATCAGACTTGCACCCTGTAATACCTTGCTTGTCACCGGATTTAGCAGCAGGGAGCAACCTTAACATAGTTCTGAAAAGCAGACCTTTCTGTGGGCAGTAGTATACATCCACTTCACTGCCATTGCAAGGAATTGTGGGAGAAACTGAAAATATCTCACTGCAAAATAAATTTCTCAATCTAACTGCAGAGCAGGAACTTTATATAATGTAGAAAAAATCTGACATCGTGGCATACAAGTTTACCCGTACCTCGACAATTGACTGATCAAAGGCCACTCACCGGCTCAGGTTCAGTGTAGTTCGGGCCACCTTTTGGGTGCTGGATCTGTTAATAAACAAACAGAAACCAACATTGGTCCTGGTGCAGAGAACAGAGTTTATTGGGGCAGTGCTTGACTCTGCCAAGTCCTACCTTCCTGAGGCCAAGTTCATAACTATGTTGATCTAATTGCCGGGGTCACAGCTCACCGACTTACAACTGCCCAGGTGTGCTTCAAGCTGTTAGGTCATATGGCAGCAAACTCCTGACATCAGAAACCCCTTATATGGTGTTCTTCAAGGATAAGGTCCAGCTGCACCCCCACCCAGCCTTCCTACCAAAGGTAGTGTAGCAATTCCATAACAATCAGGAAATTTTTCTGCCTGTCTTCTTTCCAAAGCATCACACAGCACTGATGAGGAACATCAGCTCCGTACATTAGAGGTTAGGCGGGGCCCTGGCCTTCTATATCAAGAGGACCAAGCCTTTCTGTAAGTCTGCACAACTTTTTGTTGCAGTAGCGGAAAGGATGAAAAGACTACCAGTGTCATCCCAAAGAATCTTGTCCTGGATAACCGCCTGCATCTAAGCTTTTTACAAACAGGCCAAAGTTCCGCCTGCGGTGATTGTGACTGCTCACTCCACGAGAGCCCAGGCTTCATCAGCAGCATTCCTCATGCAGATACCAATCCAAGATTTCTGCAGAGCTGAAACATGGTCATCGGTTCATACCTTCATGTCCCACTACACCATCACCCAACAGTTTCAATGCCAGTTTTGGGAGAGCAGTGTTGCAATCAACACGTCCATGAACTCCGAGCCTACCTCCGGGGACACTGCTTGAGAGTCACCTAGCACTGAGTGAACATGAGAAAGCACTCAAAGAAAAAATTGGTTAATAACCTTCTGTAACTATTGTTCTTTGAGATGTATTGATTGTGTCCATTCCATGACACACACACACACACACACTCTCTCTCTCTCTCTCTCTCTCTCTGTTGGAGTTATTGGCAAGAAGGAACTGAGGGATGTGGAGCTGGCAGCAACCCTTATACTGGCGCATGTGCATAGGGATCCAGGGGGCACTAGGGCTGGTCCAATGGACAGCACTAAGGGGGAAAATCTACGGAAACTGGCACACTTAGCTTGGAATGGACATGAGCAGCACATCTTGAAGAACAATAATGATGGAAGGTTAGAGTCATAATTTTTTCTGTTTAAAAAAAAAAGTTTTCTGGACTTATCATTTCCCCATTTGGGGTATTTCTGTTCACAGTACCAAGGTATGCCCTGGTCACCAACTTTCAAGCATTGTGCAACTTTCTCCAGACCTATGTTAGTGAGTGACCCACACAATAGCTGCCAGAAGTACTTGGGAGAGCCACATGTGAATGACAGGTGTCAGATTTGCAGGGAGTTCAAGCCTTGGACAAAGAAGAATAGGGAGGGTAGGCTGAAATTCCAGCTGATGGAGGCAGTGCTCAGGCCGTGGTTGGAGCCATTCTGGTCTGACTTTGTGCTGAGCGTTGCAGCTTCTGTGAGAAGTGCAACTTCAGGGTTAGCAGAATCCTGGCACCATTATCCCTCATCTTTACTGAGGAATAAGTACAGGCTTCCAGACAGGCACCTGCCACGGGAAGATATCTGCCCCCAAGTCTTGTAAGAGAATAGAGTGCACCTGAAACCTAAGCACTCACCCTTCAAATTTATTCCTAAACTGGCAGTCAACTTCAGTGCTGCAAGGGGCACCATCAACTTCTTTGGCACCACAAGAGACCATCTTGGTGCTAGTTACCCCCAGAGGTATTGTGGTAGCAAAAAGCCTGTTTTGCCTCTCAGTGCTGGGGTCTCTGTCCTTCCAAGAGTCCAGTCTCTTGGCACCACTGCCAGTGATTCCACCTTCAGTACTGCATTTCCTTGCTTCCTGGACGGGCAGTCTCTCGATACCATCCAAGGAGAAGCCTGCAGAGTGTGTGTGTGTGTGTGTATACATAAAATGAAACTCTGGCTCTTTTGGATAATGTTGATCACTAATTTGGCTCCTGAACCGCTGAGATCTGAGTATCACTGCATTATGTGCTCTCTCAAGCTTCTGAGTACCTCTATAGTCATCCACCACCAGCCTCATTAGTTGACATCAGTTAAGGAGAAACAGTGTTCAGGGTTCCAGCCTGTCAACCCCAGATCAAAGGACGCTGAAAGATGGACTTATTTGGCAGAAAGATGTATTTGACAGGGCTTTGCAGCTGCATATCACTAACCAACAGGCTCTGCTGGGGCAGTATGATTTTAATTTATGGGGCTCTGTGGAAAAGTTCAGAGAGCTGTTTCCAGAGAATACTAGACAGAAGTTGCCTTTCTTCGTCAATAAGGGCAGACTAGTCATGAGAATATCACTGCAGGCAGGGCTGGACGCAGCCCACGCAGCAGCTAGAAGCATGGCTGAAACACTAAGGTATGGCATTTAGTTTCATCAAGGTACATCTGTCTGCTATTTCAGTGTTCCATCCTAAGCTGGACAGTCACTCTGTTTTGTCCAATGACATCATGTCCATAGGGTTTTTAAAGATCTTAGTCAAATTATACTCTCAAGTGCAAGAGCCCAATTCCCCTGTGGAATCTAAACCTAGTATTGCCATTTGAACTGTTGGCTACCAGTTCTCAACTGCTTCTGTCAATGAAGTTGGCTTTTCTGGTGGTCATTACATTGCACAGAAGAGTTGGGGAGCTGGGAGGATTAATGTTGGGACCTCCATATGTGATCTTAAGGACAAGGTTTGCCTGCACCCTCATCCAAAGTTCCTCCCAAAGGTGGTTTTCTCTTTCCACATCAATCAACCTACTTATTTGTCTGTTCTCTGCCCAAAATGACATATAAGCATGGAGAAAGAGCCTTGGCATTTTATCCAGATAGAACCAGACACTTTTGTGAATCTTTCCAGCTGTTCATAGCAGTGGCTGATAGAGTAAGAGGTCAATCAGTCTCCACTCATAGAATTTCTTCCTGGATCGCCTCCTGTATATGCATGTTCTATGATTTGGCTAATGTCACTCTGAGTTACAGCTCATTCGATGAGGTCACAGTCAAACTTGGTGGCCTTTCTGGCACAAGCTTCAGCTGTAGACATGTGTAAAGCAGCAGCCTGGTCCTCAGTCCACATGTTTGCCTCCCACTATGCTGTGGCTCAAGACTCCAGAGATGATGCTAGAGTGGGACAAGTTGTTCTTCAATCTTTATTGAAATAGACTCTGATCCCACATCCTTTTTTACAGCTTATGAGTCACCATGAGTGGAATGCACATGACAATCAATGGAAGAAGAAAATCAGTTACTAACCTGTTCCGTAACGGTTGTTCTTTGAGATGTGTTGCATATGTCCGTTCCAGGACCCACTGCCTTATCTCTCTACATCAGAGTTATGGTAAGAAGGAACACAGGGGCTAGGGGTGGCTCCCCTCTTTATACCTGCACACAGTGGCATGCACCAGCAGAGGGAGCTTGAAGAAGTTTCTGTCGGCTGTGCTCTGGGTGCACAGATGCCAAGAGTGGAATGGGCATGTGCAACACGTCTTGAAGAACAACAGATACAAAAGAGGTTAGTAACGGTTATTTCTCCATGTCCACTGAAGGTAGGACAGTAAGTAATGGGATTTATCTGCCACAAGGGAGATTTGGGTTAGGTATTAGGAAAACTTTATAACTAGAAGTATAGTTATCTGACAGGTTACCAAAGGAGGTTGTGGAATCTCTGTCATTCGAGGTTTTTAAGAGCAGCTTAGACAAATACTGTCAGGGATGGTCTAGGTGTACTTGGTCCTGTCTTGGTGTAGGGGGATGGGCTAGTGATGACCTCTTAAGGTCCCTTCCGCCTGACATTTATATGATTCTATTAATTCAGTGATTCCAGGTTAAGGCTATGGGGGCTTGAATCTGCAAGGAACCTTCTTTGGTGGAGTGCCCCAGAGTGCTCGGCACCTTTAAGGACAAGACCCAGTGCTTGAACCAAAAATTGCAGAAGCTGAATGGACAAAGTTAAGGGGGAAAGACTGTGATTCACCTTGCAAATGATCTTGCCAACATATAGGGCTTCTGAGAATCTAAAAACACATTCTAGAGCACACAAGGGACATTAAACAAAAAATATATAGCAGAAGGCATAGAGAAGTACTAGAGGAGATAAAATGAAAATAACTTTTGTAAAATACCTTTTTCTAGCATACTTCACTGAAAGTAGCTCCTCATTTTGTTAGGTTGAAAAAAGCTATTTTATATGAGAATCTGCACCTGAAAAATTCCGGGATGAAGCCATAATTCTAAGAGTTAGATTCTATGTCAACAATTCAGCCATCCCATTGGCCTGACTAGCACACTAGCCAAGGGAAGCTCATCAAAAACCTGCTCTCAACTTTTTTACAAATGGCTTAAAATTTCCTATTGCATTAGTAAATTGTTGGATGGTGATTTTATATAAAACTATTTAAATCCACTTTCACATTATGCAGTCAAACGATAGCAGAATGCTGCTCTAAAACCTGCGCAGTTACTCGAATCAAACACAGCTACTGTCATCCCCCATCTTTGCAGCTTACTAGTTTCTAATAAATGTTAAATACACTGTAAGGAGAGTTTTCACCACTATTCTTTTTATCACTCACCTTGTTTAATGACCCCCTGCCAACAGGAAACTGAAATCCATTTCCTGCTGAAATCTTTTTTTCTCCTTGGTGTGTGTTCACTGGTTTATTATTGAAAACTTGCTCATGGCATTAGGAAGAAACCATCCGTACAAATGCCATGGAGTTTGCAGACAGATGAATGCAGAGAAGGTGGGTAAAATTTGCAACTTCATTCCCCAGACCAGGTCTTTGTTACATAGTTGTTGTTGTTGTTGTTGGGTAGTACACTGGTACTGGGTGTTTTAAGGTATTTAAATAAATATCTTACGAGGCAATTATCTTCGCCAGTTCTTCTGGAGCTGAAGCAGTTGTGCCATACATTCGTTTTCTTTCTCTCTCTCTCTGTGAGTAGTTAAATAGAGAGCTAGGCAGATACCACACTAGCAACTCTGGAACACAAGAGGCTCCTATAGAGATATCTGAGAGGTGCTGAGGCATTGGAGAAGGGGGCTTTAAGTCAGGGTCCTTTGGTTATATGCCTGGCTCTGCCACTAACTTTCTGTATTACTTTGGGTAAGTCACTTAACCACTGGGACTCACTTTTTAAAAATGGGAGTAATTATACCTACCTCACAGGCTGGTTGCATGTTAAAGCACTTTGAGATCCTTGAATTGAAGGGAGTAGAAAATAGTAAAGTATTATTAATTAATATTGTTCTTTACTATTATCCTGCCGATCTGACAGCACTGTGAAGCAGAAGAATAGCCTCACACGTGTTTTTGGGGATAGCTCTTGATGATTTGCTGCTGTGTTCTGACTAGCCTCTGATGGAAGTTTTCTGCTGTTCTCTCCACAGTTCATGGCATTAAGTGGACATGCAGCAATGGGAACAGCAGTTCAGGGTTCTCTGTGGAGCAGCTTGTACAGCAGATCCTTGATAGTCATCAGACCAAACCACAGCCTCGGACGCACAATTGTCTCTGCACCGGCAACTTGGGTGAGTAGCTGATTACAGTAGAGAGCAGACAACAGGGCTAAGTCCCCTTCCAAATCAAAACTCAAATGCATACCAAGAAACCCATCTGCATCCAGAGATCCACTTCAATTTCTGATTTCCTATGAATGGAACTTGTGAGCCACTGTTAAGAAACCACTGCTGATGTCTTCAAATAAGACAACACAGAGAAGGCTAAATGGAATCTTCACATATTTTTCTGTAGTTCAACAGGGCGGCCCTATTTGGCAGCTGATTACGCTCTTCAAGGTGACTGCTGATCTCATTCTAGGTGTTTCCTGGAAAGGATTTTCCATGCTTCTGAATGTGGATTTGGGAGTCCTACTATATTACCAAATATTTGCCACGTGAGAATTAACCTTTTAACAAAGTAAAATGACCCTTATTTGATGGAATAAAAATTATGCTAGAATAAAAACCCCACTGGGCAGCTGAGTAAAAAAGTCTCTAGGAAAATCCATAAATAAGATGTTATCTGCTATGAAATGCTGAACTTCTTTCTATTTCCTTTTTATCTTCATGATCTCTCAGATTGCAGCTTTAATCTAAGCTCAGCGTATTCTTTGTTGTTACCTAACCATTAAAAATATCTTGCCACAAATTTTGAGATACAGTTAATCCAGGAGTAACTGATGAAGCCTCAAACATATTAAAGATGCAACATGGGGTTTTGAAAAATATGGAGACTGTAACATGCGAGCTCTCAGAATTCATCAGTTCCCTCTACTGGCGGCTTCCTCTAGAAAGCAAGTTGTGTCCTGCAGCTTTGCTCGAATGATGTTACTGACACTTTCTGGGCACCATAAGCCTTACACTGCACTGTGTGCTCATTGGGCATTTCAGGTGGTTAATTACAAGATAACAAAGAGTGAAAATAGTCCTCGGGTTTTTTTAGTGTTGATGGAAATAGTGAATGAAAATTCCTTCCTGTTGAGAAGAGTTCTGCTTGGCTGAGATTGCCTGAAACAGCTAGGAAAGGTACATCCTCTCTAGTGTTAGCGCTTTATAATAAGAAGTGAGAATCTGAGTGATTCACTTTTCCAACTCATCTGCTTCATCCCTACCCCTTTTTGCTACTTTGGTCAAGTAAAATGTACAATAAATTGATTAGTCCTTAGAAAAAATTGTCAAAGAAAAATACCATCTGGGTTTCAGGTTTTTTTCTCCAGTCTTCTTATACAATCAAGATTTAAGTAAGACTGATGACCTCTGAAATACCTAGGTTTGGAATAAAATTCAACCCCTAAGGATCAGCACTTGATCCAGGCTTGCAGATCTGAACATGAATAATTTTATTCTTCCCTTTGATGTTTTGTCTTAGGCTAAGTCTGCTGCTTGCTTTGTAATGTACCAGTATCGCTTTGCTTTACAGCAGCTTGCATCCCCAACTTATTACAGTCCCACTCAAAGATAGCAACTTGGAAGCCTCTCTCTAGTTCTTGTTCAGCTCTGTTCCTAAGAGAATGGAGAGATTTACTATTGCATTTAGTTTCAAAAGATCTGTTCTGAACTATTTTAGGTGACCTGATTCAGATCTTGTACATATAATAGAGAAGTTCCCCTTCAAGGGCAAGGAACAAAAAGATTTAGCAAAAATTATAGCAACTACGCAGCCACTTTATGATACCCAGAAGAAGGAAGTTGTAATTGTAGCCATTAGCTATGAGGAGAAGTTTTCTTTACCCATTAGGTCATTATACTGTACAGTAATTAAGGTTCTTATCTCATTCTGGGAAAACTGAATCAATTAGAGGAATCAAAAAATCATGGGCCTTTCTTCTCAGAAAAAGCAGTCCCAGTGCCAGATTTTATGGTGAAAAGACAGTCGCCGAGAGAATCATTTACTCAAGCCAGCTTAATTTTGCAGCTTCTGGAAACAAGTGATACTCATCCCATGGCAGGCAAATAAAGGCATGACTGGGATAACCTCCTATTCAGAATTGCTTTCTGGTGACCTTTCCTCACTGGTTTTTCATCCTGTCTGGTACTAATCACCAGTGTACAAAGCCTCTCAAGCTCCAAAATGTTTTAGCTTTCGGCCTGTGAACTGAATGCAACAGATATGAAGGGCTACATATTATAGTACTTCTGGGAGGAGAAAGCTTTCTCTCTTCTAATTTACTTTCTCTTAATAATTTGGCCAACAACTGTATTTGGACGAGATAATAAGAAAAATAACATAGATGGCTGGATGATGTAGGGAACGGAAGTCGGATATGGACTCTTTCAGCTCTATATCATCATTTGGCACTCAATCCACTTGAGTAGATACCAAGCCATCTGACAGATGGCCTGTGTGAAATGAGTATGTGTTGCTTGTATTGGAGGGAGGTTTGGGAGTCTTTTCCTAGTTCCTAATGGAATGTGGCCCACATCTCACCATCCATCACCACAGCTGGCAGTAATAGGGGCCTGTCTCAACACTGAGACTTGGGCAAATACTGAACAACCTCGAGAGTGGGCACAGAGCCTGAACTTTCTCATTTCTAGAGGGGGTCTGATCAAGTCGGGGTAAAGCTGGCAGTGTGTGCTGTGTGTTTTTTGAAGGAAGGGGAAGGTGATGTGGCTTGCTGTCATTGCACATAGTGTATCTGTTCATGGATGTAAAAGGAAGTTCAGTTTTCAGAGCTGTCAATCTGACATTGGCAAGAAATTAACATTATTTAAAATCTGTCTCTCACACACTCCCATTCATACACACACACACACACTCTCTCTCTTGCTCTCAAGTACAGTTATCCCATGCCATAAATGAAAATAGCACAATTAATGTTATCTTCATTGATTAGTTTGTTAATTACACACATTGTTTGTGTTTTGGAACAGGAGCAGGTAGCAGTGTGCATCACAAGTGTAACAGTGCCAAACATCGCATCATTTCACCAAAGGTCGAACCAAGGACAGGTGGGTACAGCACTCACTCAGAGGTACAAAATAATGATGTCTCTGAAGGCAAGAATGAGCACAGTCATGGAAAGACCTCCAGCCGGGAGAAGAGAAATGGCAAAATGGCAAAACCTGTGTTGCTCCATCAAAACAGTACTGAGGTCTCTTCCACCAATCAGGTGGAAGTTCCTGACACTACCCAGAATTCTCCTGTGTCCATCAGCAGTGGATTAAATAGTGACCCTGATATGGCTGATAGCCCAGTAGTCACTGGTGTCTCCAGCATGGCTGTTGCCTCGGTGATGGGAAGTTTATCGCAAAGTGCCACAGTATTTATGTCAGAAGTCACCAGTGAAGCCGTGTATACCATGTCACCCACCACTGGCCCAAATCAACACCTCCTATCCTCAGATGCCACTGCACAAGGACTGGTACTGGCTATGAGCTCAGATGGCCACAAGTTTGCTTTTCCTACACCAGGCAGTTCAGAGAGCTTGTCTATGTTGACCACCAATGTCTCTGACGAGCTTGTGCTCTCTACAACTCTGGATGGTAGCAGAAAAATTCCAGAAACCACCATGAATTTTGACCCAGACTGTTTTCTTAATAATCCCAAGCAGGGACAGACTTATGGTGGAGGAGGCCTAAAAGGAGACAGCATTAGTACCAACATAAGACAGTCACCTACGACAGAACGTGGGTTCAATTTCAGTGCAGCCCTAACTAAAGAGATTAAAACTGAGGACACTTCTTTTGAACAACAGATGTCCAAAGAAGCGTTTTCCTCCACTTCTGCATCTAATTCTCTCAGCCTTACTACAGGGTCAGGTCTGCTTCCATCTGGAGGCGGGCTGAGCCCAAGTACCACCTTGGAGCAAATGGACTTCAGTGCCATTGACTCCAACAAGGACTATTCTTCCAGTTTCAACCAGACAGTCCAGAGTCCTCATGTTCACCACACCCCTTCCCCTAGCTTCTTTCTGCAGGATGCCAGCAAACCTCTCCCTCTTGAACAAAACACCCATAACAACTTGAACGATACAAGTGGCTCTTTTGTGAACACTTTAGGAATCCCCAATGTGAAAACAGAATCCTCCCAAACAACCTCTAATTGCAATGGCACAGTGGAAACTAGAATAGAGTCCACCTCTTCTCTCCAGCTCATGCAGTTCCAAGCAAACTTCCAGGCTATGACTGCAGAAGCTGAAGTTCCCATGGAGACCTCCCAGCAGGCAGAAGGGAATGAAAATCTTCTTAAATCAGGGGATCTTCAAGCCTGTAACACAGAGCACTACATGCAGCCCGAGGCCAATGGTGGTGTCAGGAATGGGAATAATCTCCCTATTCTCCAAGGAAACATGGTGCAAGGACTCTACCCAGTGGCCCATCCCAGCTTAAACAACTCCTCCAATATGGAGCTTAATTTGGACCATTTTGACATCTCCTTCAGCAACCAGTTTTCAGATCTTATTAATGATTTCATATCAGTAGAAGGTGGGAGTAATGCCATCTATGGGCACCAGCTGGTGTCCGGTGACAGTGCCGGGCTATCTCAGCCTGAAGATGGCAACAGAGCAACCTACAACCAGGCTGAAATGTGCATTCCTTGCTGCAGCCCTCAGCAAACTGGCATGCAGCTCAGCAGTGCCGAGAATGGAACCAGTACCATGGCATACATGCATGTTGCTGAGGTGGTCTCAGCAGCCGCAGCACAAGGCACCTTGGGGATGTTGCAGCAGAGCGGGCGCTTATTCATGGTGACAGATTACTCACCAGAGTGGTCTTACCCTGAGGTAAGCTTCCAGTTTTTATTCATTAACAGTTACTCACCCATCTTTAATTCCTTCGTTTAATAAGGGCTCCAGGAACCTTCTTGTTTAAACTTTGACAAGGCTTTTAAATATCTCCTCTTAGAAATAAGAGCATTTGAGGTCATTGTCATGTCTGAGTGATCTTTTTATTAAGCACCTTATTACCCTGACAAGGCTTCTTTCCTCACTTACAAAGCATCAGAACAGAAATGTTTTGTTTCACTATAAAGCAAAGTATCTCCAATGTGATGCTTTCCCAGTGTTGCCTAGTTTAGTTAGAAAAGTTGTGCATACTACACATTGAACCTGACACTTAAATCTGCAATTGGTTTTAATGTTGCCATTAGCTAAATATCCGGCCAGGAGTTCCTTTATTAGGTTCAGTACTTAACTTGGTTCCATACCTTATACCAGTGGTTCCCAAACTTGTTCTACCGCTTGTGCAGGGAAAGCCCCTGGCGGGCCGGGCGGGTTTGTTTACCTACCGTGTCCACAGATTCGGCTGATCGCGGCTCCCAGTGGCTGTGGTTCGCTGCTCCAGGCCAATGGGAGCTGCTGGAAGCGGTGCAGGCCGAGGGACATACTGGCCGCCACTGCCAGCAGCTCCCATTGGCCTGGAGCAGCGAATCGAGGCCACTGGGAGCCGCGATCAGCCGAACCTGCGCACACGGAAGGTACACAAACTGGTGCAACTCACCAGGGGCTTTCCCTGCACAAGCGGCAGAACAAGTTTGGGAACTGCTGCCTTATATGGATACAATCACTTGCACCACAGATTGGAAATGCCAGCACACAAACTCCTGTTTACGTGAAAAACCGTACTGTTGGATGAAAAATATTCAGCCTTGACCATTATAATGAATAGACATGATCAAACTGGGTCAAGTGTAAAGAGAAATTGTCCTTCAGTAGTTTCTGAAGCCTAGACTTAGAAAATTTTCTTATGGGCTCATCATTGGGATAAATGCAGCAGTTCAAGAAAAAATCAGCTGTGTTATAATTGTTCAGAACTCTCTGAATTGTATGTCAATTATTGCATGTTCATTGTTTCTGTGATATAAAACCACTAGAGTGCATCTAGACTCTGAAATCTCTTGATATGGAACTGTGAGTGGGTAGGAGGGAACACATCTGGGGCGAGGATCAGAGTAGTTTACCTAGCTTTCAGTGAAATGACCATCTGATGACTCCAAGACAAAGCTGTTAAGGGAACAGGTAATGGATTACTTTCCTAAAGCCTTAGAAACGCACCTGTCAGGTACAAAGGAATTCAGTATAATTCAACAAAATTCATCCTTCAGAAAAGGAGGAGCTTTATGATTGCAGACTGTGCGAGTGGTCAGTCAACATTAAATAGATGGCTACTTTGGGGAACTGTCACATTCCATTCAGTCACACGTCTTAACCCTGCCAGTTCCCTCCTGAGAACAGCTGATAATGGCAGTCCAACTACAGATCAGTGTACAGCTTACGTGCATAATACAAATGTAATCAACCACTTACTACAGTTCTGCCCTAATGCTGTACAGTACATCACAAACGTTGGTAGGGAAATCTGGAACTTTCTAGAATAGGAGATGGATGCCTGTCAAGGCCTGAGGCCACAGTGGGGGTTTGGAATAACTCTATTTCTGGGATAAACTAATCAGCAATTGGTCATTAATTACCTACCATGTTCTGTTAGTGGTAATTTACCATCAACTGGTCCCCAGAGAGAGATTGGAAATTCAGCAAGTTTGTATCTGGATGTTGGGTTTTTTTATTCTCTGAGAATCATCCCTTATAGCGTGATAAAAAGCTGATGTGGCAGGGCCTGTGGTGAATATTACTGGTATTTTTAAAAAACTGGTTATTTATTGGTTTAATACAGTACAAAAGCACGATAACATGTTGTGTAGCAGCTAAACCCCTCTGAAAATCAATGCCAATGAATAAAAGCATCTGTCCTTTTGTTTATCTTTAACCAACAGGTAAATAGCTCAGCTTCCGAGGGAAGTGTTTCTTTTCCACACTAAACAAACAGTAACAGAGTTTGGCAGGCCTGGCAGACAGGTCCAAAAATACATTGTCCCTCTCTTGTAAGCACCATCATCATGTTCCCATTGTGATGAGAGCTGCCAACTGTGCATTTTACCAAAACAGAATCTGGTTTTCTTCACAAATGAAGGGGATCAGTGTAAGTGGAGCCTGCCTTGCATAGGAGACACTAGAGGGTGTAGGTGGGAGATGCCATGCTGTGGTGCTAGTAGGAGCAAGAGGCAAGGCCCATGCAGTTATGCCAGAGGTAATAACATCAAGTGAATCCGAGAGTCAGCACTGCTACCTAGTGTAGTGAGACCTACACTTGCACAGCTCACGTGCCTTAGCTTCATGAACATTTATTACTGAAGAGCCCAATGATCCTTAGCCATAAACTTTAGTGGCGGACAGGGAGACTACCTGAAACTCTGAGCCTGCTCAGAGAATTATTCTACATTGTTCAAAAGACTCTCTTGTAATATATTGTTACTGCTTTTCTGAATCTTCATTTTCTTTTTGTTATTTCCTTTGATGTTAGGCTTGTCCTTTTTGTTTTTTGGCTCTGAACTGGCCCTTTTCCTTCATTTTGATTTAATTCTCTTTGTCTTTGACTCGATTTCCCCATCCTTTAGCTCAGGACTGACCTGAGGAGCCAATTAGCCATTCAGAATATCTTGACAAAAGTGACCAAACAGACTGTTCTCTTCTGCACCTTTGGATTTGTCAATGGTGTTACTGTACATCTCATTGTAGACCCCAGTTTGCACCATATGAGGTCTTAGTCTATGGAGAGGAAGCTCATTCTTGTTGACTTCTGCAGCAACAGCCTGCAAAGCTGTCTGATGAGCTGGGACTTTTAGATGCAGAGTGTAACCACTGTCTGAGCTAATTTTGTTTTCATCTGCCATAAGTTCCATGCTCTTGGTGGCTGTCAGATCTTTTACATTTGCTGCTGAATCCATTGCTAAGATTACAGTTTTCAGGGAGCTGTTCCTCCTAGCACCTGGTGGCAAAGGTGGGATTTTTTTCTCAGAATGACAATGATCAGACATTGGCAGCTCTGTCATTGTGTCTAGTGTGAGCCTCTTCTTTTTCCAGTTTTTTTTCTACAGAGGAATTTCATTCATTCTTTCTTTTTCTCTTGCTGTCGCCAGGTTCTGTTCTCTCGATGGAAGTGAGAACAAGGGGAAGGTAGCTTCTGGCACTGTCATGTTGTGCCAGGCAGGAGCAGGGCACACACAGAGGCCCATGTGGTCACACCACAGGAAATGCTTCAGTAATAAACCCAAAGTGAGCAATAGTCAGCACAACTGCCAAGCATAGTAGATCTACAGCCTAACTCTAAGGGTATGTCTACACTGCCGTGTAAGCCCAGGTTAGTAGAAATCGAGTTTGCAGACCTCAGGTTTGTTAACCTAGGGCTTGAGCATCACATCTACATTCATTTGTAACCCCAGGTTAGGAACTGTTGAACCCTGAGTCAACCTGGAGCTCCAGCATTATACAGGCCTGAGTCTAACCATCCATATCCCAGACCATGCCCTTTGTTTACAAGTGCAGTGTGGGAAAACTTGACAACCCAGAGGACAAATAGAGGCACCTTTGGGATTGTGGAATACTTTTGGTGGACTCCCAGAGCATGAGTCCAGTGGGACTGTTTACACTGCCAACCAATAGGTCTTGAACCCTAGGTTCCAGCTGGACTCAAGATCAGACCCTCCACTCCTGTGGGATCCTGAGACCCTGAGTCCAAGCAGAGGCAGCTCTAGCTTTTTTGCCACCCCAAGCATGGCAGGCAGGCTGCCTTCGGCGGCTTGCCTGCAGGAGGTCCCCGGTTCCGTGGATTTGGCAGCTTGTCTGCGGGAGGTCCGCCAGTCCTGCGGCTTCGGCATACCCATGCTGAATTGCCGCTGAATCTGCGGGACCAGCGGACCTCTCGCAGGCAAGCCGCCGAAGGCTGACTGACTGCTGCCCTCGCAGGGACCGACAGGGCACCCCCGTGGCTTGTCACCCCAGGCACACGCTTAGAGCGCTGGTGCCTGGAGCTGCCGCTGGGTCCAAGCCCTGGTTAGTATGTAGATGGAAGGACAGTTAGGCTTGAGCCTGAGCTTACACTGAATAGTAGACATATCCTTAAGTGCCTGCCAGCTACCCCTGCACAGGCAGTAGGAACAATCCTGGTCTTGTGCTCCCTGTCTGTGATCTCTCCTGTCCTGGCAACAGCACTAGTAACCACAGTATCTCTAAGAGCTCCCACTGAGGAGCTGCAACCTTCAGCACCATGCCAAGGACTCATAATATAGAGTACATGAATAACATTGAAATCCTTCTCAGACCGTTCTCCACTTCGCGTGTTCTGAGAGTTTCCTCCATTCTTTCAGCTCAAGTCCTTCATGCCCTGATCTATGTGTCTCCCTGCTTTTCATTTTTTCCAGTAGTATTTCTGTGAATTTCATATCTCAGAATGTACATTGTTCACCTTTGTCTGAGCTGGAGAAGGGCCAACATTCTTCTCTGCACCTGCTCTCCATACTGGCAGACTTGACTCTTCTCTCAGCTTACGTAGAGGGCCTAGAAGCTCAGAAAACTCATCTCTTTTTCGTTGCAAATCCTTCTTTTTATGCTGCTGTCATGGAAACCTTTTTGTTATCTAATTGATTCACTAAACCACCAGTCATTTCTCTTCCTCTCACAGAATTTGGTGTTATTTTCCTTTGAATGATTCTCTAGGTCTGATTATTCTATGGCCAGAATCACTGGGGACCAGTTTTCAAATATAATGTTGGGTCCAGGATTTCTTCTTAATTGGGTAGAGCCAAAGCTGGAGTCTATGGTCACAAATCTTGATTCCAAAGCAGCTCAAAACATCACCTCAGATGTTCATTTTCTTTACTGATATACAATATTTGTTATATACAATGTTGAGATATGGAGAGAATTTTTTTTTCTTGCATTTGTACCCACTATGAACAAATTGCTATTTTATTGCTCCTGTGCTGCTTTTCTTGTGTTCCAGATTTGTAGGGATTCCTCAGAGTTCACCTTCTGCAATAGTTCTAGCACAAAGCTGCCAAGAATATCTGTTTCTTCTGTTTCTGAGGGCATTTGGAAAGGCTCCAAGCCAGAATTTGTGTTAGTTCATGTAACCATGGTGGCATTATTCTTCTAAGAAAGCCTTGTTGGGTTTTCTTCGTTTTAGGCAGGTTTTTCTGAGGGTCACACAGACAGGTGTGCTGTGTGATCCTGGAACTGGGCCCAGATCACTATCCCATTTAACAAAGAACCGCTCAGAAGTGCATCTTAATGCTGTCCTTTCTGGTGAACTTTACGTTTTTGCTTTCTGGTGTTCTGGCTGCCATAATCACATCATAAAAATATTATGTACTTTGCATTTCACATTTATCAGCAACCCATTAGCAAGTTTTCATTGTGAAATAATCAGAGTGAGAAAAGCCATAAAATTAACTTTCTGCATCTGCAAAACATACTCTGCTTTAGTGCTTCAGGAACCTAAGAATCTAGGATTGTTGGGTTCATCACAATAATCATTTTCGTTTTGGTTTACCATTCAGTTTGCAATTAATATTTGCTTGGAAGTGAGTTTCCACAGACACTGAAATGACTGTGCTTTAGTGTGTGTAGTATGATTTGCCTTGTTTGGATTCTCAATGGAGCTGGAAGAGTTGCCAAGGTGAAAATTATTCTTTCCTGAACACAAATTGCCTGCAACAAGTTTTCATAATAAATGTTTCTATTGGCATAACACAATAGAAAAAAATGCTTTGCTGTCAGAGCCCTTGCTTCAAAGCTTCAGTGAGATTAGTCACCCATGAAGGGAACTCTTTAAACATCGGATAAACTCAAACCCTAATGCTAATAAAAAGTGTAAACAAATATCTTTTTTTTTTCTTATGGCCTGTGTGTCCCTCCTGGGGATTTGATGATCCATCTTGTTCTTCCCTTTTTATTCCCCAATTCCCGTTTCACAGGTACCTTCTTCCAAAGCGCTCTGAAGTTGGGGAAAGACTCCCACTGATTTCCATGGATTTAGATTGAGGCCTCAGGGAGGAAGTATTGAGATCACTGTCAAGCGTGTCAGTCTCAGGCTATTTGATGGGGATATTGTTACAGTCATAGAAAACCCTCACATTCTTCTTTCCTTTTTCTACTGTCATTGTTTGTTTTAAACATGATTCTCCTGTAGTTACCAACAGCCCAGCAGTAACACAAGCAGAGACAATGAAGAGTCATGTAGAAAACATATTGCAAAGTTCAAGTGGATTAATTGTAAATAAATGGACCAGTTACATTATTTTAGCTGAGTTTGGAGGATTTTAAAGTCTCTTTCTGTCAATCCAAACATATGTACATGAGCTCCTAGCATTTCAGTCACTCTTTAGTGTGTTCAGAAGTGACATGGCTAGAGCTGGTTTGGCCTGTTAGCCAAACATTTTGAGGGGAAATCTCAGAACATGAGTCAGGGAAACCCCCAGAGTGAACTGCACAGATGCTTTCTGTTTAGACTGGCAGCAGGGCCCAGCAGAGAAGCTTCTGAGCTCTTTAGCCAGACCCATCAGTGTAGGCCGAGAGCTGTGGAAAGGGCTGAACTCATCTGAACCAGAAGAAAAGTCCTATGTCAAGCCAGGCTTACTTGATCATCTCTACGCTTGTGGACAAACAGAATCCCCTGTCCCTGCTGAGCTAGATGGCCACTCACCTTGTGTCCTGCTGTGTCATATGTAATCTCGATTGTAAGCTCCTTGCAGCAGGGACTATGCCTTATCCTCTCAGTAATGCGCGTTCTACAGTTGTGGTGCTGAATACGAATACTAAATAGTAACCAAGGACCTTTAAACCATCTTAGAGAGTCTCTCCTGCAGTTTGCCACTGGAGGGCAGCACAGGAACAGCTAAATAAAGCAGTGTCTCCTTGGAAAACAAATTCAACCCTACCTATGCATCTGATTACTAAAGAGCTCTTCTGATTTTTACAAGAGGCTGTTCCTTGTCCCTGCCTCAGTGTGAGAGGGTGGGAGATACAGATACTCCCAGTTTCTGTTCATCAGAACCCAAAGAATCTGAAGAGAATCTCTCTTTAAAAACTGAGGAAGGACTTGGGGATTTTTTATAGAGGGTCAATGACCCCTGGCTCAAGCTGCAGGCCGCTGTATGTGTTCTGCCCCCAACATGCAAGATCTCTCTAGACCCTTCTCTAATGCAACACAGGTAACGTTGTGCTGCCTGCTGCTACCTTAAACCTAAAGCTGGAGTGGATGGAACTTCGTTGCTCTGTATTTGTCAGCTGTTTTAAAAATAAGTGGAGTTAGGACAGGCTGATGCCTGAATGGGAAACTTCTAAAGGAAAAGGGGTTTTATAGAACATGCATCTTTTGTGTAATAGACTTGCACAGAAGCTTCAGCCTTCAGCTATGAGTGATAGAGTAAATTCTCCTCCAGTTTGATAGGAAGTCCAGCTGCTTTGGGCTACAGGGATCCCTGCATCATTTGTTTGCTGGAATTCTCCTCATCAAAGTAATCCTTCATCTCACTGATCTGAAAACCTTTCTCAGAAATGCTGCTAATGATTATTTTAAAAGCAAAGATTAAGTGCAGACAACTTCAGTGCAGTATTGCTAAGGCTGAGAATGCAAAAGCATAAGAATCAGGAAATTCAAAAGTTAAGCAACCTGCTTTTAAGCATATCACTCCTAGGACATCTCTATTTGTTTGGGTGACTGATGTCTGCCTTACTATAGTTCTACAATTTATTATTACTTGTTATGTGTACTGGGGCAGTACCTAGCTGTCCTCATCACAGACCAGGACCTGCTCTGTTGGGTGCTGTGCAAACACCACAAAACCACAATCCCTGCCCCTAAAGAGTTTACAAGGTGACCCCTTGCAGTTGCTAGAGGAACTTGAACTTTTGACTGATATATGTAAAGTGCTGAGACCACCATCTAACTGGAAGGAGCTATTGCAATGTCATTTTCTCTAGAACTCAGCTAAATCTTGCCCATCATAACCACCTCCTGGAAGAATATTTTTCCTTAGGTTGATTAGTAACACGTTTCTAGCTCTGACTCAGATCCAGTCTCCCACCTTTACAATCAAATTCTGCCTCATCTGAACATGAAAGGCTTCTGTGGCCCTGAGACAGGAGATATTGTTGCCAGGCTAAGTGCATGGTGCAGTACACCTAATGGCTACTGGATGTCACTGTTGCAGCTCACAACTGCAGCCAAACCCGGATCCCTTTTTCAACAGCAAATAGGCTGATTGGAATGCGGTGAACATTGCTGTGAGGGTCTAAGTGCTTGGTGTGGCTTGGTCCATGGACCTTTGGAACCTGTGGTGGGACTGACAAAAAGGCTGGCAGGACACGGGCTAAGGAATCGTGCTTAGCTGAGTGATGGGGTGCGCTGCCCGTCTGGGTTGTGACACACCCGAGTAGAGCCAACAGTAAAGCCCATTTTCCAGTCGTGGACATGAACAAGGAGGCTTTATGTGGCTAGGAGAGGGGGTTCAGCTGGTGCTTGCAAACCTACTTGGCCCAGAAGGAAGAGGAAAGGAATGACTGGGCCTAAGCTGTGAAGAGATGCTGTTGCCCAACTTATGCCCTCAACAGGGAACCCCATTTGCTGATGCTGAGGGAATGTGGAGGTGGTATGGCCCCTTCCAGAGGGGACCGCTATTTGTGGCCCATTTTAGAGCGTGTGTGATGGAGTGTGATCTTACTCTGGGGCTGCAGGATCAACAGAGAAGGTGCTTCCCACCGGAGCACAGGAGGGTGCAGAGAAGATGCTCCCCTGGAGATCAGTATTCACTTTGCTTCGCTTTGTTTCTGGTTGCTGTAGTAGTTACACAGTAACTGCTCCTTCCCGTGGGTCCCAGTGGAGTTTTCAGAGACGTGGTCATGAGGGGCCATTACTGGGTCCCCACTGCAGCAGTGTGTGCATTGAGGATGAGGGAAGCACACATCCTAGAGGAGGTATTTAAACGTGCTGGATGCACATAAGGCATCAGTAGTAAACCTTTAGCCCTGACCTGGGCCAGGTCACAATGATCCCTTAACATGTTTGAGCTTGTATAGCCAGACTGGGCCCTTTAAAGGGGCCCATACATTTTATTGCCACTAACACCAAAGGGGAAGAAAAGAAAAGCAGACTGTGTGCATGGTGTCGGGGCCTAAGATAATACGGGAGGGGTTATTTTCCCTATCAATGGCTCAGGACAGTGAGTGCGCTCTGGCTGTCTTCATTCAGGGGGGTCTGGCTGTCAGCTCCCAGCATCCATGACCTGTGGCTATCTGTTGTATGTCCTTCCTCTACACCCTTGGCTCCTGGGGTCCACTCACCCACCCATATGGATTGTGACCTGAAAAACCTGTGCCCTGGGTCTCTCCTCAGGGGTCCCACAAACCCTAAATCGTTTCTTGGGAAATAAAATAAATAACTATAAGGGAAGGAAGCAAAGCTGGGAACAAGGCAGCTAATGATGCAAGTGGTTTTCTCCCAAAGGATTCTGGGGTGATTGATACAGAGAGGTCTGCAAAGGAAATAACTCCTCCCACAGCCTCACGTGAGCCCCCAACCTCTTGGCTCAGCAGACGAGTAAAGATGGGAAAGTAGGTGATTTGATTTTGTGGGTAGAGGAATGTCATAGAGTTGGATATAGAACTACTGAAAATGTGTGTGCAGGGGGCAAGGAAAGGCGTGTTTCTGGGAAAGGTGAGAATGTGAATGGAAGAGATTCTGACACTCAGGTGAGTTCTTAAGTGCTCTCCAAGACTAAGAAAAGAGAAGAGGAGTCAAGATTCCCCTGCCCCTTTCCTTCTGCTCTTCTGCTCCCTGCTCCACTCACTTCCCTTTGGCCTGTTTCGCACTTATTCCACTGAGATATACTGCACTGACACTTTAGTCCTGTCTTTGATGTCATTCTTTCCTGCGCAGAATGAGCTAATGGGTGTGTGGTGGAGGTGGAGGGGCTTCTGGAGTCACTAAGCCTAAAATGGAGGAGTATGAGAATACACAGTGTGTTTTCTAAAGACCACATTATTTCCAAGATTCTTGGTGTTCTCAAGCGGTGATCCAAGGGGCACAGCTGTTTGGGTGCCCTTGGTAACACATGTGCCATTGCTCCTTTAATTGAACCTTAAATTCAGAAAGTCTGGAAATTTAGAGCTTTTATATAGAGAGAAAACTGAAACATTCTTCAAAGAGATGAATGGGTGGGCTGGATTACTGAAAGGCAAGGTGAATTTTTGTTTTTTAATTTTCAATTTTAACTCCAGATTAATGACATTTCTTGCCTGAGAACTTCCTTAGGGTTTTTAAAACATTGAAGATTTGCTCAATGAGGGAACCTAGTAAAATGAGGTTTCTAGCTTTCTACATGGGATGTATTATTATTCCAGTTTATAGCTGGCGAAAATGAGACACAGAGAAAGAGCACTGACTCAAGCAAGTCGTTTGGCACCTGTTGTGCTGAATCTGGGCCTACTCTCAGTTTTCCTATTTGTAAAAAAGCAGTACAGTGCTTGCCAAATACTCCCCTGGCGCAAACTACTCCCTTTCAGGCTGAAGCCATTACAAATAAACTTGAGGAATAAATGGAAGAAGCAAGCTCACCCCCAGACACTTTGACTAGACATTTCCAGAAAAATTTTACATAAGAACAGCCATACTGGATTAGTCCAATGATCCGTCTAGTCCAGTATGCATCTTCCAACAGTGGCTGGTGCCAGATGCTTCAGAAGGAATTAACAGAATAAGGCAATTTATCAAGTGATCCATCCCATCGTCCAGTCCAAGCTTTCTGGCAGTCAGAGGATTAACGATATCCAGAGTCAGGGATTGTATCCTTCACCCTCTTGACTAATAGCCATTGATGGATCTGTCCTCCATGAACTTACCTAATTCTTATTTTGAACCCAGTTATACTTTTGGTGCCCTTTATCCTCTCTTATCCATGCTGAACAGTCCCAGTCTTTATAATCTCTCCCCATAAGGAAGCTGTTCTGTACCCCAATCATTTTTGTTGCCCTTCTCTGTACTTTTTATAATTCTAATATATTTTTTGAGGTGGGGTGACAAGTTGTGGGTGTATCACGGTGTGATGAATTGGAGAAACTGCCCACCAGCATGGTGGTCATCTCACACAGGGCCCTGGGCTGGGACCTGGTGAAGTGGGAGGGCCTAGGACCTCCTAGCCCAGGGGCTCTCAAACTAGGGGACGGGACCCCTTGGGGGTCCCGGGGTTACTCCATGGGGGGGGGGTCACAAGCTTCAGCCTCCTCCCCAAACCCCTCTTTGCCTCCAGCATTTATAATGGTGTTAAATATATAAAGAAGTGTTTTTAATTTATAAGGGGGGTCGCACTCAGAGGCTTGCTATGTGGAAAGGGTCAACAGTACAATAATTTGAGAACCACTGTCCTAGCTCCACTGCCTGAAAGACTGAGGCACCTTGACCAGGGAAACAAGGGGCCATCAAGCATGCCAACCACTAGGCCACCTGGGCCTCCAAGCACTTTGTTACATATGGATTTATATAGCAGCATTATGATATTTTCTGACTCATTGGCTATCCCATTTCTAATAGTTCCTTAGATTCTGCTAGCTTTTTTGACTGCCACTACAAATTGAACAGACATTTTCAGAGAACTATCCATAATGACTCCAAGATCTCTTCTTGAGTGGTAACAGCTAATTTAGACCCATCATTTTGTATGTATAGGTGGAATCATGTTTTCCAATGTACGTTACTTTGAATTTATCTACATTGAATTTCATCTGCCATTTTCTTGCCTAGTTGCCCAGTTTTGTAAGATCCCTTTGTAACTCTTCAGTCAGCTTTGGACTTAACTATTTTGAGTAATTTTATGTCATCAGCAAACTTTTCCACCTCCCTGTTTACCCTTTTTCCAGATCATTTAGGAACAGCCCTGGTCCCAGTATAGAATCTCGGCAGACCCTGCTATTTACCTTTCTCCACTCTGAAAAATTACCATTTATCTCTACTCTTTGTTTCCTAGCCTTTAACCAGTTTCTGATCCATGAGGGGACCTTCCCGCTTATCCCTTGACTGACTACTTTGCTTAAGAGACTTTGGTAAGGGGCCTTGTCAAAGGCTTTCTGAAAGTCCAAGTACACTGTGTCCACTGGATCACCCTTGTCCACAAGTTTATTGATGCCATCAAAGAATTTGAATAGATTAGTGAGACATGATTTCCCTTTGCAAAAGCCATGTTGACTCTTTCCCAACATAACATGTTCATCTCTGTGTCTGATAATTCTGTTCTTTGCTGTCATTTCAACCACTTTGCCTAGTGCTGAAGTTAGGCTTGCCAGGCTGTAATTTTCAGGATCACCTCTGGGGCCTTTTTTAAAAACAGGCATTACATTAGCTAGCCACCAGTCACCTGGTGCAGAAGCTGATTTAAGCGATAGGTTACATCCCACAGTTAGTAATTCTGCAATTTCATATTTGAATTCCTTTAAAACACTTGAATGAATACCATCTGGTCCTGGTGACTTACTTTTTAATGTATCACTTTGTTCTAAAAGCTCCTCTATTGACACCTCAGTCTGGGACACTTCCTCAGATTTGTCACCTAAAAGGAATGGCTCGGGCATAGGATTTTGCCTCACATCCTCTGCAATGAAGACCAATGCAGAGAATTAATTTAGCTTCTCCGCAATGGCCTTGTGTCTTCCTGGAGTGCTCTTTTAGCAGTGTGCTAATCCAGTGGCCCAGCTGATGCTTCTAGCATAAGTCCACAGCCATGCCATTTCCAGCAGATTGGTTTTGGTTTGGCAAAGTAAGGGGTCGCAATGGGAAGCTTATATCAGCCTGAACCATGTCACAGACTAGGCTCTCCATCGGTATTTCAGGAACCCTGGTCTTCAACTCCACTTTCTTATATTAGGGAGGAAACCCTTCTCATAAGAAAAATGTCTGGATGCAGCAGTTTTAAAGATACGTGCTACACAGCACTCCAGGCAGGTCATCAGGTGGCAGTGACACCCTGATTTTGTTAGATCATCTCAACTTTTGGATGGGCTCCCAGTCCCCTAAATATAACCTTGCCTTCTCTGCAGTATTTTATCTCCTGGATAGATGTGAGATACTTTGCAAGCTGAATATCCAAGAGGAGGGAATTCTCCTTTCTGCCCTCTTCCCATATGCCTGTCCAAGCTGTTCCCCTGGAAGTGTAGGACCTCCAACAGAGGTGCAGCTGAGGAACAGAACCAGCACGGTTCCCTCAGGGCAGCTAGGAAGCATTGAGCTCCTGAACCAAAAGGACCAGGTAGAGAAGAGCCCTTCTTGAGGCCTGAGCCACAGGCAGTTGGCTCCCTCTACTGATTGCCAACACAGCAGCCCTGAAACAGACAGAGATACAAAACTGAAACTCAAGCACAGTGTTTCCACTTTTGGGTCATCAGGAGACTCCGCCTCTGGCACCACAGACAATCATTGTGCTCTGCTGGCCATGGCAGATGCATGGAGAGAGCTATATTCAGTCCTTGCCAGAGGATCTGTTACCTCAAACACAAGGACACTGAGAGCTAGGGAATAGGGGATGTTTGAGTGAAAACTGAAGGGGCTACTTTTGGATCAAGCCCTGCCTGGCCCCACGGCCCAGGATAGCTGGGGAAGTTGCCTGCTCTCTGCATGGCAGAGCAGTGCTACTGTGCACTTGCAAGAGATGTTTAGATGCTTAGAACAGGGGCTTGGGAATCCAGACTCCTGGGTTCCAGTCCCAGCTGTAGCAGGAGCGTTTGGTTTGGTGGGTTACAGTGCCAGGAGCAGGGACCATGACTTTATTCTGTGTTTTTAGAGCACCTTGCACACACTCCATGACTGAGGCTCCGAGGTGCTACTGCGATATAGATAATAATAGATCAGCCTCTTCGGTCCTATTACAAACTTTGCCGCTTACTCTGTTTGTCCTTGGACACATCTCTTCCTGTGCCTCAGTTTCCTTATTTGTACAATGAGTCTGATACTCATTGATATACTGATGTGTCTTAAAGGGAGTTGTGATGCTGAATTAATCAAAGTGCGTAAAGTACTTCAAGGTTCTAGGCTGAAAGGACCTGCAGAAGGGGAAAGCCTTGTTGTTACTGGGGCTTAATAGGAGCATGTCTGAAACAGAAGTTCAGGCTGCCTGAAGCCCACTTGTTCGTGGAGAAAGAGATGGTTTGCTTTGCTGAGCCATTATCATTTAGTGCTATGTGTGACGCACACCTGTTACATTTTATATACAAAACCTCCAATATCGTTGGCAGGTACTTCAAACTGCAGCTCATTTGGTGCCACAAAAAACAACTCAGTGTCCCAGAAGCCATTTGTTCTCTGCAGAGTTGCCCTTAAAGCTGTCATTTTTCACTAGCAGCAGTATCTGTGAAGGGGTCAGTGTGGCTTTTCTCTGGGCAGAGCTAATACAGTGTGGTTGAAAGAACAACACTGGTGCCTCCTTTTACTTGTGTGCATTACAAGGCCACATCATTAACTTGAATTCTCCCTCCCCCATCAGATGTGTGGCATAGACACAGTGCTCTCTGGAGCCTTCACAGGAAAAGCGTAAAGGTCTGAAATAGGCTGGACCCAGATTTCTAAAGTCACTGGTGGGACACACCACTGCAGCATATTTATTTGTTTGTGTGTCTAGATACTTACACAACACCATCTCTGTGGAACCCAAGTGTCTTAGTATCTGTGTCCTTCCTTATCCAGCTGCATCAGCTGGATCCCTAGTTCCAGGTCCGATGGAAGC
Source organism: Chelonoidis abingdonii (assembly GCF_003597395.2). Classification (NCBI taxonomy): domain Eukaryota; kingdom Metazoa; phylum Chordata; order Testudines; family Testudinidae; genus Chelonoidis; species Chelonoidis abingdonii. The sequence goes on along the minus strand of NC_133791.1, from coordinate 471,590 downwards.
TGTTGGTGATTTGCACCCATATCCTTGCCCCATAAAGGAGCCAGATTTCATTTATCCTCCCCCCAGTCCACTCGAAGTCCATGATCTACCCTCAGTTCTGGTGTGTGGCATGGCTTAGGATGTGACGTGTTGTGGGCTCTGCTGTGTTCGGTGGATGACCTTCCAGTATCATTAGGAGGGACTCAAGACTTCCCTATTGTTTCTGCAGAATAGATGGTGGCAGTCAGGGCAGCCAGTGCTTAAAGTAGCCTGAAAAAGGTGGGAGTCCATCATTTTCTACAGAAATGAAAGCAAATCACATCTGCCTGTCCCCTCCAACATCAGTTCTGCCTCCAGCCCCACTTCTGCTTCTCCTGCAGCTCCTGGGGTTCTTCACATCCTTCTCCTAGGTCTGTGGGGGCTGCAGTGGGGTCCCCGCTCCCCTTCTCAGGCTGAGTGTTGCAGGGAGGGAAAGAGAGGAGGAGGGGAAAGGAGCAGAAAAACCTGCCCCTTACGCACAGGAGGGGAAGGAGGGAGCAGAACTACCCTCAGCATCTGTGCTCTGTTTGCTCCCGCCTCACTCCCTCAGCATCTCTGATTGGCTGCTTTCACCTCAGGAGGCAGGGCAAAAAGGAAAGCTGCCAGTCAGAGGGGTTCCTCCCCATCCCCCAGGCAAGGCTGAAAAGTATGCTGCTCAGCCGCCTGACTTGAGTTGTAGAAATTTTGTTTGCATGTCTGCAACCCATTTCAACCAGGCGCACATTAAGCGCTGAGGGCAGTAGCATGCAGTGCAGAGTCTGTTGTGGTCAGTGCAGTGAAGCACAGCACATGGTTATACCTTTGGGAGAGGGGTGCAGGAGGAGCAAAGAGAAGGAAAGTTGCTAGGGGAATAACCCTACACCCCAGGATGAGATTTAGAGACCCAAGGGTACTCTAGACAATCTGATCATGACACTATAAAGGCCTGAGGCAATGGGGCTCTTGCTAACCCATGCAGTGACATAACCAGAGCAATGTCAGTTGCAGAGACACTTAGCTAGTGACTTGGCAACACTGTGAGAGTCAGCACTGGATGTCAGCCTGTATTGCAGGATTCCTGCTTCCTGGCCCTGGTTTTCTGTCGTCTCTCATGATGCTCTTTTTGGCCCATGGTTCCAAGTTTAAGTGCACGCACCACTGTGGGGAATGCTTCCTTTGTAATGCTATTTCTTCTCTTTCCTGTCCTTTTCCTTGTAGGGAGGAGTGAAAGTCCTAATCACAGGCCCCTGGCAAGAAGCCAGCAATAACTACAGCTGTCTGTTTGATCAGATCTCAGTGCCTGCATCTTTAATACAGCCAGGGGTGCTACGCTGTTACTGCCCAGGTAAGGTATGCCCATCTCATGCAGCTGGTGATATAATGGCTGGACTCAGCTCAGCCAGCTGGGCAGCAAGTATCAGGGCATGAACCTAACCATGGGTTACTCAGCAGAGAGCTGCGTCAACGTATGTGTTTACGCAGCTTACTGAAATGAATAGGAGAAATAACTGAGACTTAGTAAAAGCAGCAAAGAATCCTGTGGCACCTTATAGACTAACAGACGTTTTGGAGCATGAGCTTTCGTGGGTGAATACCCACTTCATCGGATGCATGACACGTAGTAAATGTTCTGGGGAGCAGAAGCTGGAAGGTGGGGGTGACTGAGAGGATGTACACCCAGGTCACATTGCAGAGCAGTCACAATAGCTGTGGACTTGTAGCTATAGCTGTGGAGTTGTACATATAGTGCAGCAGTTCTGTGAACAATCCTCTGAGCCCAGCACAGCTCTCTTGTGCTGCGTAGCACTTCCCCATGGACGGGGTCTCTTGCATTCAGTTACAGTGCCTGGCCCTCACTGCTAGCCACAGCAAGTCCTGGCCAGTGTACAGTGTGATGGGCCTGATGTGATAGCACTGAGCCCCCGACACTGTTCTGACTCATACAAGCACTGCCAGTGTGGTAAGTGCCCTACAGGATACCGAGATCAAGGCAGTCCCTGCGCCCAGGGCTTACTGTCTAAAGCAGACACATTGAGGGCAGATGGACCAGGAGCCCCGGGGAGGTGTGTAACCCTTCTTTAGCTCTGATCTAACTCTTCTCCTAGTGTAATGATGAGGGAAGAAGCATTTCATGTGGATTACAGTGAGGAGCATCAGAGAACTGACCTTTCAGCAAGAATTTGAGAGAGGTGCGGGTGGGACTAGAATACTCACCCCAGTAATATGGGGATGGGTGGAGTTGACTTGTCAGTGAAATGGGGGTGATCTAGCAGGGCGATGCTTGCAAAAGTGGTGCCATTAAGGCCTGGCACTGATCCATCACGTTCTGACTCCACAAGTATTGCTGCTTCATCTCTTGATGTGGGCCTTCTCTGAGTCTCGCCCATACAGCCTGGCTTTCTTCTCTGCAGCAAGCCAGGGTGTGTATGCACAGCACACTAGCTGGGTGTGTATGCACAGCATGCTAGCTTGCTGTGCACCAGCTGACCATGTAGACCAGCACTAAAGTCTTGGTGACCTCAGCTGCTTCCTCTCCTCCAGATGCTCACCTTCCCTGCCATTGGCAGCCATCCTTGATGCATCTCTCACTTTCTCACCCAACTGTCTCCATCTCGTGGCACCAAGCTGTGTGTGAACTAGTAAGATGGCGAATTCTGTGGGTCAGGGAGCTGTCTCCTCCTGCATCATTAAAGCACTTCACTCATGTTATAACTAAAAAAATAAGTTTCTCCCAAAAGACTGGGTCTTCTGCTTCTTGTGCTGCAAATAGGCAGACATCCTGACTCACTCAAAGGGGAGAGGCCAGCGAGGATGATTTCCCTACATCCTTCCCTGATGTGTTACACGATAGACTGTGTCATTGCAGGGTATGCCTCAAACTAACATATCATGGGGCAGGAGGAATGAAGAAAACCAGAGACTCTGTGCACTTGGAATGGAATTAGGGTACTGGTATCCCAGCCCTGGGATTCGTCCAGGGCAGTTTCCCCCATTTCTGCATTGCAGATTGTGCCCCCTTCAGCTGGAATTGCCTTAACCTTTGGTGAACTCGTTGCATCTCCCTCTGGCTCTAACAAGTGACAAAGCTGGATAAACAAACTGGAAAATCAGAGTATGATTTGATCAGAAAAACAGAATGGTTAATCCTAGAACACAACTACTTTCACGTCAAGTTGGGGAGCTTTAAAGGAAAATAACAGAGATACAGACAAATAGATTGAACACAAATAATAAAAAAGTTAATTAGGATAGAGCGAATCCATGTTTTAAACCTTGATAGCAGAGTGCAGATTTAATATATGCTGCAACGTGTCCAAACCACCCAAGCAGGCACTGTTTATAGTGATTAGACAAGTATTGCTTTTTCAGGGTAAGAGATCAAGAAGAAAAAAAGAAAAATGTTCAGCAAGTGAAAAGACACAAAAGATATTAAGATCATTGATTGATTAAGAAATATAGTGTAGCAAAGCAAGTGACTGGAGAAGGAAATAGAAAACTGGCATAGCTAGAATGGCAATGGCAATACACTTTTGTTATTAGATAGCTATTTTCTAAAAGAATATTTAAAACCACATTGGGCCCAGGTAGTGCTTACTCAGACAAAACTCCCAGTGAAGTACATGGACAGAGTGTGCCTGTCCTTCATGAGCCTGGACAGAGAACTGACCTCCATGTTCCTAGTAAAACCAGGAAGATTATCAGGATCAGCCCCTTTCTCCAGACCTATTGCCCAATCAGCTGCGGAGCTTCAGCCCTCAGCATCGTTCTTTCCACTTTTATAAGCAGTTTGTTCTTAGTTAAAGTTTCTATATAAGTTTTATATGCAATAATAGCGAATAGAATACCAAGGAAGCTCTCCTCGCGTGTATAACGCTATTTCTGTTAATACAACAGAGACGCATCCCAGAGTATCCATAGGAGAGCTTCCTTGTATTGTATGGCCTGCACCACTCTGTGTGTTGTGCCATAGATTATTCGAATAGCACTTCGGAGGGTTGATGTGCATTATTAAACTCATATCCCAGTTTTCATTTAGAAGCCTTGAATTAATTAGTTTTAAAATAACATCTTGTTTTTTTCCTTTTAACATAGAACATTAAACACTAACTGGAACCAGGAACTCCACTTGCTGTCCCTTTACATCTCCCATGGAGATGTCATAGTTTTTGTACCTTCTCTTTGGTCTTAATTGGGTATGGCACTTTCAGAGGCTTTGTACGGCCTTACACTGGAGCTTAGTATTTGGCTTGATTTGCATGAAAAAACAACTTCACTGTAGCGTCAGAGGAAAGTTTGTGATAAAATAATACTGAGTTATTTATTAATCTTTTAATCAGTCCAACATACATGTAATCTGTGTCAATCTGCCAATGGAGTCTGCAATCTACAGCATATTGTCAGGTTAGATAAACCTGATAAACATCTCTGACTTTTCAGCTGTGCAAAGCACAGAAACACTGTTCTCAGATGCCTGTTCTGCTCTTGCTCTCTCCCTTTGCATATGAAAAGAGCTGTAGAACAAAACTCAGTCATGCATTCCTGCAGAGAAATCCCTGTTCTTACCACTTGTTCTTTGTTTTTAGCTCATGATACCGGGCTTGTGACTCTGCAAGTTGCCTTCAACAATCAGATCATCTCCAACTCTGTGGTGTTTGAATATAAAGCCAGAGCTCTACCAACCCTGCCTTCCTCCCAGCATGACTGGCTGTCCTTGGATGGTAAGGAATATATTCAGTGTCCCTTAACAAAGTTTACCACACGTGGGAACAGTGGGGTAAAGAGAGCAGCTCCTCATGTGGGGGTGGGGAAAGGAGGTGTCTCTTCGCTGTACTGAGTTTCTCTTGCTCAGTGTTTCAAGATAACTCCATTTCAGAGAACACTTGCTGAAATTTCTCAGTATCTTTTTGGTGTAAACAAAATATTTAGCTGGGGAGCCTGCTGTGGCCCAAAGTTTGATCAATGTGGGCGGGGCAGAATCCTTCCTGTGTAATAGAAAACTGACTGTCCCAGAGAAAGGGGCCTGACTGGTCACACAGTCAGGGCCAGCCCCAGGCATGCTGCTCCTTCTGTCAGAACTCTGAGCTTCATCTTGTCAGGAAACATTCTAAAATGTCCCTGGAGTGGGGTGGTCACCCCGCTCCAACCTGGAAGGGCTTAAAGCAGCCCGGGAGAGGGCTGAGGCAGAGAAAATCTGGGCTGATGGGAAAGCAGCCACAGGTGTAGCCAGTGCAATCAAGGGCCCAGCTGGCCCTTATAGGAGGGCAGTGAGCCAGAAGTACGTACAGTCTCTCTCTAGCTTTGAGAGGGAGGGACCTGGCTGCAGGGAGCTGAGAGAAGGTATCTGGAATGGAACAGGGCTGGGGAAGGCCAAGGGAGCTGGGGAGCTCCAGCCTGGAACCTTCTGCCCGCTCTGGTTGCAGCCTAGTGGAAGGCCAAGTAGGTACTGGGGTTACAGAGGGCGGCCCACAGGTAGGCAGAAGCAGCAGTTCCAACCCCCCCTTGCCTATGATGAGTGGTTTTTACACTGCAGTCTGCCCCAGTGAGCGGGGGCTAGATGGTGACAGGCAGTAGCCCACGACTGAGGCAAGGTGGGGATAGAGGGTGGGGCGTTCCTTGGGGAGGGGAGACCCAGATCTGTGGGGTATTGCCTGGAGGGGCAGCACCCCAGGTAAAAGGGCACCAGGGTCTAGAAGCAACACAGGGGCCAGCGGCAGCGGGACACCGGCCTGCAGAGGGCGCTCCAGAGACTGGAAGAGCTAATTCCCGAGACAACCAGCAGGAGGCGCTGCAGGGGTGAGTCCCACCCTGTCACAGTCCCATTTGTTCCCCCTTTCTGCACTAAAAAAAGTCTGTGTAACTAATTCAGTGGTTTTCAACCATTTGTTTTTCATTTGTGGACCCCTAAAAAGTTTCAAATTGAGGTGTGGACCCCTTTGGAAATCTTAGATATAGTCAGCAGACCCCAGATTGAAAACCACTGAACTAAACAAAATATAGATGGGAAGATGGTGAGTCAGTGCCTGGAGAGAGAATCTCCAAGAGCAAGGCAGGGCTGATCCACACCTTCTGAATGCATTCAGGACCCACAGACCTGATGGATACAATATGTGGTATTTATGGTGTCCAAATTTTACTTTAAAATCGTGATTTATTAAACAGCGCAGACATAGATTATGCCCAGCAACTGAGAGTCTCAGATGCCATTGCAGTCTAATTCTCATGGGCCTGCACAACATCTGTGAGCAGGGACGAGGTAGACGTTCTTTGCATGTATGGTTCAAGGACATGCTTTTTTTCTCAAAGATTCTAAGGCCACGTCTAGACTACGCGCCTTATTGGCTCGTTAAAATCGATTTCTCTGGGATCGATATATCGCGTCTAATCTAGACGGGATATATCGATCCCTGAGCGCGCTTATATCGATTCCGGAACTCCACCAACCCCAACGGAGTTCCGGAATCGACATGGCGAGCCGCGGACATCGATCCCGCGCGGTGAAGACGGGTGAGTAAATCGATTTTAGATATTCGACTTCAGCAACGTTATTCACGTAGCTGAAATTGCGTATCTAAAATCGATTTTATCCCGTAGTGTAGACCAGCCCTAAGATGCTGCCTTATCCCCCATTCTTAGTGGGAATGGGGTACAAACTATAAAATCATTAGTTACTAGCCAGGTAGTCTGAAGCTGAGTCCATCTCTCTTGCCCTGATTTGACTGACCACAATAGAATGTGGTTACATTTTGCTGGATGTCAGAGCTGATAAATTATTGGCAACCTCAGTGGGAACATGTGCTTTTCCCTTAATATTTATCTGGTAATTCTGTGCCCCTCAAAAATTCTTTGAAAAGAGACTGATTGCAATAGAACAGGGTTGTAAGAAGTATAGAAAGGGAAGCAGGGGAGTACTCTGCTCTCAAGGGTTCAGCATACCTGCCAGGGAGAACTGAGTTGCCACATAAAATACATGCTGCCAGCAGGTGTAAAACCAGTTGAGAAAGAGAAGAGGTTTGCAGCTGCTATTGAATGCACCCAGGAAGCAACTGATCCAGTGACTGGTTTCAGTTATTTTTGTAAAACATTGACTGCTGTAAGTTTATTGGTTTTCTCTTCAGCTAAGCATTAGACAAGTTGCCAACATTAACTAACCGCACAGCTACTTCATTTCTCTTCCTGTCTATGATTGCCAAGGAGATGTGCCTTCTAGCTCAGACCTTGGAGACCTGGGGAAAGTAACTGATTTGTGGTAGCAACCTTGACAGTCTGGAAAGAGACCATGGAAAGGTTACCATTTTTTCATCCCTTAGTTCATGAGAGAGTCTTGATTTGCTAGGCACTGCAATGTATTTTGTTCGGTTTTAGAAACAGTCCTAACATCACTGTTTGTTGATCCATTCATTTGATGATTTTTGTATTCTCATATAATCCATTGGGCAAATCTGATTTAGCAAAATCCCCACTATTCAGAGAACCAGTAGCTAATAAAGAGAGAGAACTGATGTAAGTTATATAAAAGAAGTCAAGGGAGAAGTAGCTTGTATGTACGCAATATATGCCGTATTGGAGACTGGAACATGGGAAATAATGGGTTAATAAACTGGTTCTGTTAACTCTTTAGTCCAGTGGTTTTCAACTTTTTTTCATTTGCGGACCCCTAAAAAATTTCGAATGGAGGTGTGGACCCCTTTGGAAGTGTTAGACATAGTCTACAGACCTCCAGGGGTCCATGGAGCACAGGTTAAAAACCATTGTTTTAGTCAATTAACCTCATATTGTTCTGTCTGTCTGCTAAAGATGTGGCAATCATTACACAACAATTGGTTTTTGGAAATTCACCTTAGGGGCATCTTTATTGGCTATTTTAAAAAATAAGAGTTGTTATAATTAAAACAGTCTGAAGTAGAATATGTTTACTGGTGTGATTGGATGTATAATACATTCCCATTGGACATGACTAATAATTAGAACTGTTTCAACTCAAACTTTATCAGGTTCTTTCTTTATGGTGTATGATGAGTCTGAGCTTGATTAGATGAGACACTCATATGGGGCAAGCTGCCTAGCTCTGGTGTCTTGTAATGGCAGAGCATATATTATGGCACCTAGAGACTATTGTGGTTGATGCATTACAAATATCTCAGACAGATAAAAATGAATGCAAGAGAAAGCTCAGCAGAAACCACTTTAGGTTGCTTTCTGAGAGAGTGATATGTATGTATGTGCTGCATTTGAGCCAGAAAAGCCAAGAAAAGATAATTCCTCTGAACCTGTGTGTGTGTGTGGGGGATTTTGGTGGTGTATTACATTGTCTTTCTATGATTCCCCATTACTATAGCAGTGTACTGATCACAAGTTCTGTCTACATACCTACCCACCTGCTTTCTGGGGTACCGCCTGATGTACTGGGGTATCACTGAGCCCGCCTGTTCCACCAGCCTGGGCTCCCTCACCCTGTCCTGCTGAGCCAGGCTATTAAGCCTCCTCCAGCACACACAGGTAGGGACACACCCAGCTGCAGAAAGACATGGACACTGAAATCAGCACTGCCTGGGAAGGCTTCAGCTAAGGAATTGCGCAGCATGCAAGTGCATTCTCCCTCTGGAGAGTAAACCCCAAAATTGCATTATCTTGCGCTGCACAGAGACCTCTACAGCATGAGCTCATTGAAATTCGCCCCCTCCCTCAATGTGGAAAGAGAGATTCACAGCTCTTCTCCCACCCCATTATGAATTACATAAAATGGGTTTAAAACAAAAAAGTTTAAAAAGTACAAGAGGTAGATTTTAAATTATTATAAAGGATAGCCAACAGATTAAAGAAGATTGCCTTAGTAAATAAACAAAAACCACAAACTGAGTTTAACACACTAGATAGATAGGATATAAATTAGCAAATTCTTCTTCGAGTGATTGCTCATATCCATTCCAGTAGGTGTACGCGCCGCGCGTGCACGTTCGTCGGAAGACTTTTACCCTAGCAACTCCAGCGGGCTGGCAGGTCGCCCCCTAGAGTGGCGCCGCCATGGCGGGTAATATATACCCCTGCCGGCCCGCCCGCTCCTCAGTTCCTTCTTACCACCGTGTCGGTCGTTGGAACTGTGGAGCGCGGCATAGCTGACCTCCACGTCCGTAGCTTCTCTCGTGGGTCCTTTTGCTCCCACGAGTGGTCCCTTCGCCCGGACGTCACCCTTGCGCTCTTCCAAAGGTGGGGGCATCCCCACATGGACCT